>NW_019942575.1:145020-294041 GCF_002910315.2 Salvelinus sp. IW2-2015 | reverse complement strand
CCACCTTGGTTGTCTATCAGAAAAACAGGGTGATGAAGGGAGTCTCTACAGCATACAAAGTCATAGCATGCGTGAAAATAATTTTTCTTTTCTGGGATTCCTGAGACGCATCAATTATCCAGAAGGCCGCATCTAGAGGAATTTATGCCATCTGCCTGAAACCTGTAAACAGGTGGCTTTCCACCCGAGTACACAGACTTGGAGCTCGGAGCACAAGACGAAGGGTCCCCGACCAAATCATCGCAAATTTGAACACTACCAAATTAAAGGGGGGCACGATCAAAAGCAGGGAGGGACTTAAAGGGACCAAATTCGTCTCAATGACCAATTTCCAAGGGTACGATAAATTAATTCGTAAGAGACTATATCCGGACAAAGACAACAAAGGGAGAAGGGTAAGCGTGGCCTTTCTCATTGTGGACAAACTCTCATAGAATGGACAGCTATCCGAGACAGCTCATAACACCATGCTGTACGAATTTCTACAGGGACTTCAGGTTACGAAAAAAAATAAGTATGGGAACGGTAAAAATATTGAACACTATGAAGGATATGAACGCTTACCATACGGACTCTATACAATACGGAATCCAAGAGTTCAACCAATTTATTACAGCATCACCCCAAAAATTGGAGTAGCAGGTGGCAAGGGATGGAGGTAAGGAAACTGGTCTGCTTCTGCCCAAATATAAAGGATTCAAAACGTCGGAGGGATAAAAATAAAAATAGCATAAATAGGAAAGCCATACCATTATTAACAATTTAGAGGACCAGGAGTTACAATCCTCTTGCATACAGATGGTGATACTGCTTGAAGAGATTATGCCGAATATGGTACAAGAGATTAGTACTTCAGGTAAGTTATGATTATATATAAAACAAACGCCAGATCAAGACTTTCATGCTTTTTCAGCATAAAAATTATTATATAGAATCTCTTGCCACCAACAAAAGTTGAAATTTGGGGGCATAAAATCATCGAAAGCTCTGCAAGATTTGCTCTGCCTAGCATTGACCTTAAAATTGACCTAAGAAATAGGTAACTGTTAGGGATCTGGAGAGCCGGGTCAGTCAATTACTAGATATACTAATACTCTTAGTAAAAGTATTTGCTTTCAACTCGCAATCTTGGATTCTATTCGATTAGATAGATTGAAATTGTACGTTAAACTTCACAGCATAGTGAAAGATATAGTATGTTGCGTAGAAATCCGAAGAGGGGGCCAGCAGAATAGGTGGGATGGCCTGAGGGAAGCTAGAGCGGGATGATTGGGTCGGAATGTGGAATTGGAGACAATGGAAGTGGGAAAGTTGCCGTCGGAGATTAGTAATGATGTTCAAAGATAAAAGTCAAAAATAAAGTCAAAATAAAAACATAATAAAAAGTATGTTAATGGAGGCTGTTTACAGCAATAAGCGTGCCTGGCAATGCCTCATGTTTTCGACATCGCATCAACACAATCAACCCGCTAGGGTTCGGAGAACTCTTATCTACATGGTGGGGATGAGGGGACGCGGCGCCATGTCGGTCAGGGAGTACGCGGTTACAGCTAATCGTTTGAGTAATTTTAGGAATCCAATCAAACATACAGACCACAAAGTGAGAACAAGTATTTGATACCTTGCATTTTGCAGGTTTTCCTACTTACAAAACATGTAGAGGTCTGTAATTTTTATCATTAGGTACACTTCAACTTGAGAGACGGAATCTAAAACAAAAAATCCAGAAAATCACATTGTATGATTTTTAAGAATTAATTTGCATTTAATTGCAGACATAAGTATTTGATCACCTACCAACCAGTAAGAATTCCGGCTCTCACAGACCTGTTAGTTTTTCTTAAGAAGCCTCCTGTTTCTCCACTCATTACCTGTATTTAACTGCACCTGTTTTAACTCGTTACCTGTAAAAAGACACCTGTCCACACACTCAATCAAACAGACTCCAACCTCTCCACAATGGCCAAGACCAGAGAGCTGTGTAAGGACATCAGGATAAAATTGTAGACCTGCACAAGCTGGGATGGGCTACAGGACAATAGGCAAGCAGGCTTGGTAGAAGGCAACAACTGTTGGCGCAATTATTAGAAAATGAAGAAGTTCAATATATCATCACCTCGGTCTGGGGCTCCATGCAAGATCTCACCTCGTGGGGCATCAATGATCATGAGGAAGGTGAGGAGTCAGCCCAGAAACTACACGGCAGGACTGGTCAATGACCTGAAGAGAGCTGGGCCACAGTCTCAAAGTAAACCATTAGTAACACACACGCCGTCATGGATAAAATACTGCAGGCACGCAAGGTCCCCGCTGCTCAAGCCAGCGCATGTCCAGGCCCGTCTAAAATGCCAATGACCATCTGGATGATCCAGAGAGGAATGGGAGAAGGTCATGGTGGTCTGATGAGACAAAAATAAGCTTTTTGGTCTAAACTCCACTCGCCGTGTTTTGGAGGAAGAAGAAGGATGAGTACAACCCCAAGAACACCATCCCAACCGTGAAGCCTGAGTGGAAACATCATTCTTGGGGATGCTTTTCTCACAAGGGGACAGGACGACTGCACCTATTGAGGGGAGATGGATGGGGCCATGTATCGCGAGATCTTGGCCAACAACCTCCTTCCCTCAGTAAAAGCATTGAAGATGGTCGTGGCTGGGTCTTCCAGCATGACACAACCCGAAACACACAGCCAGGGCAACTAAGGAGTGGCTCCGTAAGAAGCATCTCAAGTCTGGAGTGGCCTAGCCAGTCTCCAGACCTGAACCCAATAGAAAATCTTGGAGGGAGCTGAAAGTCCGTATTGCCCAGCGACAGCCGAAACCTGAAGGATCTGGAAAGAGTCTGTATGGAGGAGTGGGCCAAAATCCCTGCTGCAGTGTGTGCAAAACCTGTCAAGAACACAGGAAACGTATGATCTCTGTAATTGCAAACAAAGGTTCTGTACCAAATATTAAGTTCTGCTTTTCGATGTATCAAATACTTATGTCATGCAATAAAATGCAAAATTAATTACTTAAAAATCCTACAATGTATTTTCTGGATTTTTGTTTAAGATTTCCGCTCTCACAGTTGAAGTGTACCTATGATAATAAATTACAGACCTCTACATGCTTTGTAAGTAGGAAAACCTGCAAAATTGGCAGTGTATCAAATACTTGTTCTCCCCTTACATGTAATAGTGCCAGACATGTACACAAACATATACAGATTGGCATTGCTGTTATGATTTTGGTTGTCCTTGATGTCCTTGGTTTTTTTTCATGTGTGTCTGTTATCTTCTGTCTTTTTCTTTTTTCTCTTTAGTTCATTCTCTTGGTTGTTGTTGCAGTTGGGGGTCTTGGGGTAGGGAATGGAATTAATTTGTATTTTGTATTGGGACTGTGGGAGGGTCTCGAAGTTTGTGCCACAGCATTGGGAACTGTGGGGCGGGGGGCATCTTTGAGGTTCGGGTTCAACGTTTTTCTGTCCTGGGGAATCTGTCAACGTCCCTTGAGCAGGTCATTGAGCCCTGGATGCTTCTGTGTCGCTCTGAATGGGAGTCTGTGGATGACTGGTATGTGTAGTTGTTGACGCTTCACTGCAGATATATTGTATGTTTCGATATTCAATAAAATAAAAATTTAAATAAATAAATGTAAAAAAAAAAATTACAAAAAAAAAGAGACAATAACAAAAACATAAATGCAGCATCTAGTACAAAAACGACATTTACCGGTTACATTTAGACATTCACTACATGATCAAACCTATGTGGACAATCTGCTCGTCGAACATCTCCATTCCAACATCATGGCATTAATATGGAGTTGGTCCCCACTTTTGCTCTATAACAGCCTTCCACTCTTCTAGGAAGCTTTCTATTAGATGTTGGAACATTGCTGTGGACTGCTTCCTAGTCAGCCACAAGAGCATTAGTGAGTTTGGCATTGACTTTGGACGATTAGGCCTGGCTCACAGTCGGCGTTCCAATTAATCCCAAAGTGTTCAAGGGGTGAGGACAGGGCTCTGTGCAGCCATCAAGTTCTTCTACACAGACTCCGACCCAATATCATTTCTATATACATATGTAACACAAAATTTCTAGCAGGGCAGAAATTTGACGAACTGACTTGTTGGAAAGTGCATCCTTTGCGTGCCACGTTAAAACCTCACTGAGATCTTTAGTTGGGCCATTCTACTGCCAATGTTTGCTATGGAGAATGCAAGGCTGTGTTCTCGATTTTATACACTTGTCAGGAACGGGTCTGGCTGAAATAGCCAAATCCACTCATTTGAAGGGTGTCCACATACTGTTTGCAATGTGTACATGGGGTGAAACAAGTATTTGATACCACTGCGATTTTGCAGGTTTTCCTACTTACAAAGCATGTAGAGTCTGTAATTTTTATCATAGGTACACTTTTCAACTATGAGAGACGAATCTAAAACAAAAATCCAGAAATCACATTGTATGTTTTTAAGTATTAATTTGCATTTTATTGCAAGACATAAGTATTTGATCACCTTCCAACCATAAGAATTCCGGCTCTCACAACCTGTTAGTTTTTCTTTAAGAACCCTCCTGTTCTCCACTCATTACCTGTATAACTGCACCTGTTTGAACTCGTTACCTGTATAAAAAGACCACCTGCCACACACTCATCAAAACAGGACTGCCAACCGTCTCACAATGGCCAAGACCAGAGAGCTGTGTAAGGACATCAGGGATAAAATGTAGACCTGCACCAAGGCTGGATGGCTACAGGACAATAGGCAAGCAGCTTGGTGAAAGCAACAACTGTATGGCGCAATTATTAGAAAATGGAAGAAGTTTCAAGATGACGGTCATCATCCTCGCGTTCGGCTCCATGCAAGATCTCACCTCGTGGGGCATCAGATACATGAGGAAGTGAGATCAGCCCAGAACTACACGCAGAACTGGTCAATGACCTTGAAGAGAGCTGGACCACAGTCTCAAAGAAAACCATTAGAACACACTATCGTCATGGATTAAAATACTGCAGCGCACGCAAGTCCCGCTGCTCAACCAGGCATGTCCAGGCCCGTCTGAAGTGCCAATCGACCATCTGGATGATCCAGAGGAAGAATGGGAGAAGTCATGTGTTCTGATGAGACAAAAATTGAGCTTTTTTGTCTAAACTCCACTCCGACGTGTTGGAGAAAGAAAAGGATGAGTACAACCCAAGAACACGATCCCAACCGTTGAAGCAGACGGTGAAACCCATTCTTTGGGATGCTTTTCTGCAAAGGACAGGACTACTGCACCGTATTGAGGGAGGATGGATGGCCATTATCGAGATCTGGCAACAACCTCCTTCCCTCAGTAAGAGCCATTGAAGATGGTCGTGGGCCTGGGTCTTCCAGCATGACAACGACCCGAAACACACATCCAGGAACTAAGGAGTGCTCCGTAAAAAGCAATCTCAAGGTTCTGGATGCCTAGCCAGTCTCCAGAACCTGACCCAATAGACACAATCTTTGAGAGGGCGCTGGAAAGTCCGTATTGCCCAGCGACAGCCCCGAAACCTGAAAGGATCTGGAAAGTCTTATGGAGGTAAGTGACAAAATCCCTGCTTGCAAGTGTGCAAACCTGTCAAGAATCCAGGAAACGTAATGATCTCTGTAAAATGTGCGAAAAACAAAGCTTTTTCGTACCAATATTAAGTTCTAGCTTTTCTGTACCTATGATAAAAATTACAGACCTCTACATGCTTTGTAAGTAGGAAAACCTGCAAAATCGGCAGTGTATCAAATACTTGTTCACCCCACTGTACATTGCAAACAGTATGTGGACACCCCTTCAAATGAGTGGATTTGGCTATTTCAGCCAGACCCGTTCCTGACAAGTGTATAAAATCGAGAACACAGCCTTGCATTCTCCATAGACAAACATTGGCAGTAGAATGGCCCACACTAAAGATCTCAGTGAGTTTTAACGTGGCACCGCCAAAGGATGCCACCTTTCCAACAAGTCAGTTCGTCAAATTTCTGCCCTGCTAGAAATTTGTGTACATATGTATATAGAAATGATTTGTCGAGATCTGTGTAGAAGAACTTGACTGGCCTGCACAGAGCCCTGTCCTCACCCCCATTGAACACCTTTGGGATTAATTGGAACGCCGACTGTGAGCCAGGCCTAATCGCCCAAAGTCAATGCCCAAACTCACTAATGCTCTTGTGGCTGACTAGAAGCAAGTCCCCACAGCAATGTTCCAACATCTAATAGAAAGCCTTCCTAGAAGAGTGGAGGCTGTTATAGCAGCAAAGTGGGGACCAACTCCATATTAATGCCCATGATGTTGGAATGAGATGTTCGACGAGCAGATGTCCACATAGGTTTGATCATGTAGTGAATGTCTAAATGTAACCGGTAAATGTCGTTTTTGTACTAGATGCTGCATTTATGTTTTGTTATTGTCTCTTTTTTTTTGTAATTTTTTTTTTTAACATTTATTTATTTAAATCTTTTATTTTATTGAATATACGAAACATACAATATACTTGCAGTGAAGCCGCTCAACAACTACACCATACCAGTCATCCAACAGACTCCCATTCAGAGCGACACAGAAGCATCCAGGGTCAATGACCTGCTCAAGGGCACGTTGACAGATCTCCCACCAGGACAAAAAACGTGAACCCGAACCCTCAAAGATCCCCCCCACAGTTCCCCAATAGCTGTGCCACAACCATTCGAGACCCCTCCCACAGTCCCCCCAATACAAAATACAATTAATTCCATTCCCTACCCCCAAGAACCCCCCAATGCACCAACAACCAAGAGAATGAACTAAAGAGAAAAAAGAAAAAGACAGAAGATAACAGCAAACAACAATGAAAAAAAACAACAAAGGACATCAAGGACAACCAAAATCATAACAGCAATGCCAACTGTATATGTTTGTGTACATGTCTGGCACTATTACATGTACAGTGGGGAGAACAAGTATTTGATACACTGCCAATTTTGCAGGTTTTCCTACTTACAAAGCATGTAGAGGTCTGTAATTTTTATCATAGGTACACTTCAACTGTGAGAGGCGGAATCTTAAACAAAAATCCAGAAAATCACATTGTATGATTTTTAAGTAATTAATTTGCATTTTATTGCATGACATAAGTATTTGATACATCCGAAAAGCAGAACTTAATATTTGGTACAGAAGCCTTTGTTTGCAATTACAGAGATCATACGTTTCCTGTAGTTCTTGACCCAGTTGCACACACTGCAGCAGGGATTTTGGCCCACTCCTCCATACAGATCTTCTTCCAGATCCTTCAGGTTTCGGGCTGTCGCTGGGCAATACGGACTTTCAGCTCCCTCAAAGATTTTCTATTGGGTTCAGGTCTGGAGACTGGCTAGGCCACTCCAGGACCTTGAGATGCTTCTTACGGAGCCACTCCTTAGTTGCCCTGGCTGTGTGTTTCGGGTTGTTGTCATGCTGGAAGACCCAGCCACGACCCATCTTCAATGCTTTTACTGAGGGAAGGAGGTTGTTGGCCAAGATCTCGCGATACATGGCCCCATCCATCTCCCCTCAATACGGTGCAGTCGTCCTGTCCCCTTTGCAGAAAAGCATCCCCAAAGAATGATGTTTCCACGTCCAGGCTTCACGGTTGGGATGGTGTTCTTGGGGTTGTACTCATCCTTCTTCTTCCTCCAAACACGGCGGTGGAGTTTAGACCAAAAAGCTCTATTTTTGTCTCATCAGACCACATGACCTTCTCCCATTCCTCCTCTGGATCATCCAGATGGTCATTGGCAATTTTCAGACGGGCCTGGACATGCGCTGGCTTGAGCAGGGGGACCTTGCGTGCACTGCAGGATTTTAATCCATGACGGCGTAGTGTGTTACTAATGGTTTACTTTGAGACTGTGTCCCAGCTCTCTTCAGGTCATTGACCAGGTCCTGCCGTGTAGTTCTGGGCTAATCCTCACCTTCCTCATGATCATTGATGCCCCACGAGGTGAGATCTTGCATGGAGCCCAGACCGAGGGTGATTGACCGTCATCTTGAACTTCTTCCATTTTCTAATAATTGCGCCAACAGTTGTTGCCTTCTCACCAAGCTGCTTGCCTATTGTCCTGTAGCCCATCCAGCCTTGTGCAGGTCTACAATTTTATCCCTGATGTCCTTACACAGCTCTCTGGTCTTGGCCATTGTGGAGAGGTTGGAGTCTGTTTGATTGAGTGTGTGGACAGGTGTCTTTTTTACAGGTAACGAGTTCAAACAGGTGCAGTTAATACAGGTAATGAGTGGAGAACAGGAGGGCTTCTTAACGAAAAACTAACAGGTCTGTGAGAGCGAATTCTTACTGGTTGGTAGGTGATCAAATACTTATGTCATGCAATAAAATGCAAATTAATACTTAAAAATCATACAATGTGATTTTCTGGATTTTTGTTTTAGATTCCGTCTCTCACAGTTGAAGTGTACCTATGATAAAAATTACAGACCTCTACATGTTTTGTAAGTAGGAAAACCTGCAAAATTGGCAGTGTATCAAATACTTGTTCTCCCCACTGTATGTGTGTGTTCTTGAATGCGTTTATTTGAGTGTGTGTATATGCATGTGTACAAACACCTGCACGGCATCAGCCTCAGGCAAACCGGCATTAGCTGTAAAAACACAGCCCCCATTCAAACATACTTTTTATTATGTTTTATTTTGACTTTATTTTTGACTTTTATCTTTGAACATCATACTATCTCCCGCACAGCAACTTCACTTCCACTTGTCTCCAATTCCACATCCCAACCCTCAGCTTCCCTCAGCCCATCCCACCTATCTCTGCTGGCCCCCGTCTTCGGATTTCTACGCAACATATATCTTTCAACTATGCTGTGAAGTTTAACGTACAATTTCAATCTATCTAATCGAATAGAATCCACAGATTGCGAGTTGAAGACAAATACTTTTACTAAGAGTATTAGTATATTAGTAATTGACTGACCCGGTCTCTCCAGATCTCCTAACAGTACTATTTCTAGGGTCAATTTTAGATCAATGCTATGCAGAGCATAATCTGCAGAGCTTCGATGATTTTATGCCCCAAATATTCAACATTTTGTTGGTGGCAAGAATTCTATATAATAATTTTAGCTGAAAAGCATGAAGTCTTGAATCTGCGTTGTTTTATATATCAACTCATACACCCTGTACCATGGAATCGGTACATAAAAAATCTCTTACCAACTATTTGGCAATCTGTATGGCACAGATGTCAACATCCTGGTCCTCAAATGAAACTGGTATGCTTTCCTATTTATGCTATTTTTATTCCTCCGCACGTTTTGATCCTTTATATTGGGCAGACAGACCAGTTTCCTACCTCCTCCCGCTGCCACCTGCCTACTCCATTTTTGGGGTGATGCTGTAATAAATTGGTTGAACTCTTGGATTCCGTATGTATAAGTCCGTATGTGTAAGCGTTCATATCCACTTCATAGTGTTCAGATATTTTTACCGTTCCCATACTTATTTTTTTTCGTAACCTGAAGTCCCTGTAGAATTTCGTACAGCCATGGTGTTATGGAGCTGTCTCGGAATAGCTGTCCATCTATGAAGAGTTTGTCCACAATGAGAAAGGCACGCTTACCCTTCTCCCTTTGTTGTCTTTGTACCGGATATAGTCTCTTACGACATTAATTTATCTCCCTTGGAAATTGGTCATTGAGACCGAATTTGGTCCCTTTAAGCTCCCTTCCCCTGCTTTTGATCTGCTCCTTTAATTGGTAGTGTTCAAATTTTGCGATGATTGGTCGGGGACCCTTCGTCTTGTCGCTCCGAGCTCCAAGTCTGTGTACTCGGTGGAAAGCCACCTTGTTTACAGGTTTCAAGGCAGATTGCATAAATTCTCTGATCGCGCCCTCTGGATAATTGGATGCGTCCTCAGGAATCCCAGAAGAAGAAAAAATTATTTTCACGCATGCTATGACTTTGTATGTCTGGTAGAGACTCCTTCATCACCCTGTTTTCTCTGAGTAGACAATCCAAGGTGGTATCGTGGATTTTTACTTTGGCTTATTCTCTCCTTAGAGCGTGAGAATTTAACTCTGGCTAAACTCCAAACTCCCCCTCAGCCCTGCTGCCTCCTCACACAACTTTTCCAGTGTTGCATGGATTCCAGCCAGAGCACTAGCCTCTACCTCAAAGGTAAGTAAATCGTCCGTGTCTGTAGATTAATCTGCTTTTCTTTTTTTGTCAGGTTAAAGTTATTTTGTGAGATAGTTGGATCTTTCCATGATGGAGTATGTCATTCCTCCATGGCGCAAAGCTGTTGGTACTCATCGATTTCCCACGGGATCTCCTTGGTATCCAGGTTGGCTTTTTACTGCAACCAGTTGTTTTATGAAAAGATAACAATGAGTCATTCCCACGACGATGACAGGTGACTGTAGTACAGCCAGGTAGCACTCGCTGAATCCACGCAAAAAAAAGGAACACCAACTTGCAGTCCCAACCGTAAAGGCTGACCGCATCGTGGAATCCTTAGCAACAAAACTTTAGTTCTGATTAAAATCGATTGAATGAAAAATATTTAATATTAACAACAAACCAAGTGTAGACAGTACAATATTCTGTTGCGCTCTCTGATGACGTATGTGATGACATCACCTCGTGTTTCTTTGCCCAAGCCTTACTTGTCATTGTGTCTTAATTCAGAGTCAGGTTTTTGAGTCTAAGAACAATCACTGTTATTTTGTAAATGATGGATCTCTATGGCAAGACTTATCATTCACTCAAGTTTCATCAAAATCGGTTCAGTGGTGTCTGAGATATTGCATGTGTTGGCTAGACTCAAATCCCTGAGCATGTGTGCCAAATTTCAGTGAAACAGATCAAGAGATATAAACATGTGCCTGTTATAGCACCACCATGAGGTTGATATGTTCTTGCATATGTTGAGTCTTGAAAGTGTTTGCAACATGTGTACCAAATATTGTTACAATATATACTAGACTGATTTATATGCATTTATGTGCCAGACCACACCCACGTGAATGTTTATTGGTCAATAGCAGCCGTGTAGTTTAGGTACCATTCTGGAAAATATTGCGTTGAGACTACTTTGTCCATAGATGCCACATATCAAGTTTCATGCAGATTTGTCTTTCGGTACCTGAAGACTATTGTTTTAAGTGTTCTTCCCAAAATTCCAAGTGGCAGAAAATCCATCATGACGGACCTTATGGGTCCCTGAGGCAAATGTGTTTATTTTGAGGAGAGGGACCTGTATACTTAATGTCATGACTTTAGGTTAAACGGGAAGAGGGGCATGACTTTTCAAAGTTTGTATTTTCAATGGCTTGTTATATTTCGTAAATGTCGGATCTCTATGGCAAGACTCATCACTCACCCAAGTTTATCACTAACATACGAACGAACGTACTAACGGACGGAGACAGATCCACAGACCCCTCCCCGATTTCATCATGGGGGACAATAATAATCATGATGACAGAGGCAATACATAGGTTTTTGTCTGTTTCATCACAGGATATCTTGGAATTACTCAATCTCACTTTGAGCCCTATCACTAATTCATATCACAGTGCATCCTCACAGAGTGTCTTAAATGTCACTGCCTATCACCCTGTAAAACAATGTCCTCCTCACTCCAACCATGGCAATGAAGACAAGAACCTACCTAATGTGACCAGACATCAGAGAGTAGCAGGCACCCCGCCAAGTAGGCTGCACAGATGCTGAGACACCCATTCTGAGAGGCCTTGATAGGATACCCAATGGAACTCACTTGCAGTTCGGCATTAGAGTTGGGTAAGTGCTCCGTCTGATAGGCATCCAGCTTTGCCGCCACCGTTGTGTTATGGCGTCATCTCTCTTTCGGACTTGGTTAAGAAACAATGTCCTATTTCTAGCCCACTCACCATTTGAAATAGTCTGACTCTTAGTCCAACTGTTCCTTCATCGTCTCATTTCAAAAGAACTCACAGAAGAGAATGGATAGAATGAATAATTTCATGAACTATTCTTGGCATTCTTGGTGGCTACAACCAAATACGTATTCTTGGTGTTTACAACCGCTCCCCACTTCATTTGTGAGAAGATAGTCCCTCGGCGACACAGAGTGAAAGTAAAGACGTCACTCCGCAGGTGTGAGCCGGGGGATAAAGAGGGATTGGGACGGACTGGGAGGGAGGTAATCCTAAACGCGTGGGTTGATCTACAGATAAACGTGCCAAGTCAACGGCCACGGGAGTCTGTCAAACTGGGGGCCCGTCACTAAAACAGTTTGTCTGTAACTGACTGGGATCGAATCTGGGTCTCTGTGTTAGCCTGCTGAGCTAAAGCCTTGGCATTAGCCGGTGGAGCTAATGCAACTCTTCAGATAATGTTACTGCCTTACATTTCACCTCTCTCGCCATTGTAATTGGCTCAGTGTCTCAGATTTAAGAACGGAGGAAACATGGAGTAAACTTGAGGATCACAGGGTGTTTAAGAGTCACTTTGCAGATTAAAAACACATTTAGTGGGCCTCATATGTAGTATAGATTGAGCTAAACTGGTTGTAAAGATGGTCTGAATGCATCTCCTCACATTAAACTTTGATTCAGCATCCTCTATCATGGGCACAGCTGGAATTTCTATCTGTGGGCTGTACAAATGTTCTCAACAGCACAGCGTCATGCCACTCCTCTACTATCAATTAGCCATGTGCAGAATGTCAGTCACCTATTATCCTCCAGCCAATGAGCACAGCAGAATAATGTAACGTCACCATGCTTGCTAAATAACCCATGGGCATACCTGTGCAAAAATCACATTGCTCTCTTCCCACCCATGGGGTCATATATCTTGTGATGTATTTAAATGATTGCTTGCCCCTTGTTCCTTCACTTGCTGGCTTGAAGTGTATTAGGTCCAAATTACTTGTCCATGCAATCTGGACCTAACGGCACAGGAGGTTGAGCACGTGCCCTGAAACCCCGGAGTTGCTGGTTCAAGCACTGCCTCAGCTATTCCTCCTCAATTGCTACAACAACATTTAACCCTGGCAGAATTCATACACTCTTTTTTTGAACTGCTTACAGATTAGCTCATATACCTTATGAATGATATGGAGTCAAAGTCACAAGAAGGAAAAGCACCTTACATTCAGCATTAAAACGTCATTACCATCTGTTCTCAATAATGCACTCACTGCACAGTAGGATAAAAGATGGTGAGTGAAGACCCCTAACTGGAGTTTCCAGGTTGAAGGACTTGAGGTTCACCTTACAGACATGCATTAGGAGAAATCTGCAGGCATTCATCTCCAATGAGAACCTCAAAGGATATATAGAAGGCCACAGTGCAAAGAAGCAATGGACTTTTTTTTTTCTCATCCTCAATAATTGTACCAGTATACTGCTATTGTTTGTTACTAGAAACCAGAGTTTTTTTCAACGAGGACCCAGAGTTTTCACATGCGTCACATGAGGGGAAAAACTCAGGGCCTAAACAGATGAGACAGACCCTCTTTTATGCTGCTGCTTCTCTCTGGTTATTATCTATGCATAGTCCTTTTAACTCTACCTACATGTACATATTACCACAATTACCTCGACTAACCGGTGCCCCCGCACAACTCTACCTACATGTACATATTACCTCAATTACCTCGACTAACCTGTGCCTCCGCACATTGACTCTGTTCTGGTACCCCCTGTATATAGCCTCGCTACTGTTATTTTACTGCTGCTCTTTAACTATTTGTTATTTATTTGTTATTTTTTTTACTTATCTATTTTTTACTTAACCTTTTGGGCTAGAACATAATTAGTAGACTGCAAATTGACCGCAAGAAGCCCAAACAGATATAATGTTTGACTAAAACACACTCTTCTTTAGGATCTTAGTGAAACATTTATTATTGGTTTTGGGTGTGCTAGGCCAGAGTGACAACTCACAGAACGGCAGATCCCCAGGGCCAGGACTGAATAGCCCAGCAGCTAGGGACTGCCTAAATAGATATTTCCCCTGATGTGAGCATGTTTTCATTACAGGCTCCTTTAGTCATTCTTTATTCCATATAAGGCATCCAGACATTATGAAAGTTGCACAGTATGCCTTTAATCTTGTAATAAATCAAATCTAGTGATACATAACTTGACATTTCTGTCATCCATTGTGACATTGTGGGAGGACAACCAACCTTCCAATTAATGGCAATGCATTTCTTAGTGTAACGGTTGGTTACACAGTGTCAGAGTCGTGTGTATAGGTGGCAGGGAAGTCAGGCGCAGGAGAGTTAAACGGAGTTTAAATGGAGACTTTTAATAAATGTCCACTTAACATGCTCCAAACACGAAAATGTACATACATAAAATAAACATGGGTACGAGGACCCGTYGCGCACCTRTACACCAAGAAACAACACTTGACATAAAACAATCTCTGACAAAGACATGAGGGGAAACAGAGGGTTAAATACACAAGAGGTAATGGATGGGATTGAAAACAGGTGTGTGGGAAGACAAGACAAAACCAATGGAAAATGAAAAATGGATCGATGATGGCTAGAAGACCGGTGACGTCGACCGCCGAACATCTTCACCAACTTTGCTCGATGCGCTGCTTGATTCAAACTCAGCATCCACTTCCGTCATTTTCTCCACCTACCCGGTCCAGCCAGCCTTCCAGAAACGTTGCCTTTCACACAGCCCGTCTGCCCGCTCTGTGGTGTCCGCATGGTCCTAAATCCAGCCAGTTGAAAAGTCCAAACAGCGTACCTGACCACTCTGAGGCGTCCGCATGGTCATAAAGCACACCCTTGCCGCTTTTTGTATAACATTGCAATGTTAAAACTGGGGGGGACAAAAGTGCATTTTCAGAATGTGGGCGGGACATGACCCCCCCCGTCCCTAGTGAAAGTTGCGCCCCTGCTTTTATGTCATAAAATGGTTCAATCAAGCCAGGCGCCATCAGCGAGTTTCGTGACAAATTGGAGAGAAAAAAATCTTATTATAAAAATGAAGCATTATCTTGCGCAACTATCACAGAAAATACTGCGAAATACAGGAAGGACTGATAATTGCATTAGATATGCAATATGCAATATGCATAGCTCTTAAGGCACAATAATTTGAAGAACTTACATTTTCTCTGTCCTGATTTCAGCCTGCACTCTCCACCATGAAGAAATCTACCTTGGCTACCCGGACTATCTGCATTGTGTCCCTCCCCCAACCCCTCTTTTACGCTGCTGTTACTCTCTGTTTATCATATATGCATAGTCACTTTAACTATACATTCATGGGGCGGCAGGTAGCCTAGTGATTAGAGCGTTGAGCCAGTAACTGAAATGTTGCTAGATCAAATCCCTGAGCTGACAAGGTAAAAATCCGTCGTTCTGCCCCTGAACAAGGCAGTTAACCCACTGTTCCTAGGCTGTCATTGTAAATAAGAATTTGTTCTTAACTGACTTGCCTAGTTAAATAAAGGTTTAAAAAAAAATTACATACTACCTCAATTAGCCTGACTAACTGGTGCCAACGCACATTGACTACCTGGACTATCTGCATTGTGTCCCACCAACCCCTCTTTTACACTACTGCTACTCTCTGTTTATCATATATGGATAGTCACTTGAACCATACCTACATGTACATACTACTTCAATCAGCCCGACTAACCGGTGCCTGTATATAGCCTCGTTACTGTTATAGCCTCGCTACTGTTATTTTTCACTGTCTTTTTACTGTTGTTTTTAATTTTTATCTATCTATCTATCTATTGTTCACCTAATACCTATTGTTTACTTAAAAATTGCACTGTTGGTTAGGGCCTGTTGTATTTGGCGCACGTGACAAATAAACTTTGATTTGATGATCCACTCTGTACGAGAAACAACAGTTATTGAACACACAGTGTAAACACACTGTGCCAAACGTATTCCACATACTATCAGGTCTAATATAATCGTTCACTTACTTCAGCAACTTAAGATAATATCTGAGAACCATGAGACCGGCTTAGAGCAGTCCCACTGCAGAGACTCCTGGGTGATTCCACCTCGACTCCAACTCTCTCAGGTAGGAGGGATTTGACCTCAAAGCTTAAGCCAAAGCAACACAGCCATCCTTTGTGACTCCACAGGCTGACAGCCTACAGAGAGAGACACACAAAACAGCTGTCTATGTTGCCTAACTCACACATAGCACAAAGCTGTTCCTGCCACAATTAGGTTTGGGGTTCATTTCAGGGTAAGCATGGCTGGCTCCAGGCAAACGTGAAATTAATCTAAACAGTTATCTGAATTTATAGTAATCATGGCTGAAAACCGACCGGGCATGCAGGGCACATGCCGAAGGGCCCTGACCTCCAGCGGCCCCCCATTGATTTTGTTAGTCACTCTCACTCAGATATCATTAACATGACAAAATGAGTAGAATTGCATGAAATGTGTTATAATATTGCTAAATGTTCTCTCTGCCCCATGGCAAAATGTGTAGAATTGCAGGAAGTATAAAAAATTCTCTCCACGGGGCATTTTTATGTCTTTGCGTTTGAAGGTAGTGGAAGGTCATTTCTAGAGCCATTGCTAATAGGGTTCCTATAGACTTCCTGTCATTGCGCTAACGCTATTAACAATGGCTCTGATAAATACCTTCAACTACCTACCAACTGCAAGCAGAGACATAAAATGGTATCCATGAGTTCATCTGACTAGGTAATTGCCTAAATGCCACAGTGTCCCTTTAAGGTAACCACCTAGTGCAATAGTGTTTTCAATTTTGGCAGTTACCGGTATTCCTACAGTTGGGAAGGCCGCAGTTTGGGCAGCATAGGCACCAAATATACAGCTTGTTGTGTCCATAGACACATTTTTTATCTCTTACTCTGGAAATTTGACTGTTTAACTCATGGGTACTCTAGCAATGGATGCCAGTCCTGACTTGAATGGGAACTGCCATCTATCGATTATCTTTCTATGGTCTATGGCTGTCTGTTTGCCTTTTGAAGATTTCAAAATACAATCGTGGGAAAAACGTACAGTTTGGAAAACAGAAGACTAATCTGTCTGTGGAACCAATCTGACTCCCAATTCTCCCAATTCTTAGCTAACAGCAGCACTGTTTTTCAAAGTATCTCATCTTGAGATAGGCTATTGCCATGATGAGCGCATCAACCATCCCCTTGTGTAGCCTATGGCTTCATCTTCATCATTAGGTGAGTGTCAGTGTGCCACTGGAAATTGTATTTAGTAGCCTGCTGTAGCCTATGATATAGTATATACACACTGTATATATATTTCATTTTGGTGGGGCCTTTAGCCACTTTAGCCACCTCAACCTCCTTCACCCTTACAGGGCACTCCAGGAACTCTGGGTCATGATCCACACCACAATTGTAACATGGCCGTTCTTCACTCCGATCGTTTGCATACTCCTTCCATCCACACACATTTCACCAAATCCAGTTTTTGCATTGTAGTGGTTTTGGGACAAAAGCACTTACTCTGTAACTCATATACTGTATCCTAGTTTTACATGCATAGGGAGGTATTGACTATCAAAAAACAGCACTGACAAACTTTCTTCCTTTCCTCCATTCACCATGCGGGTGAGGCAACGGGCCCTAACGACACTTGGGATTCTAATCGCAAGGATTTCCTCCTTTATTTCCACTGACACACCTGAAATGACTCCCTTAAACAGGTGCTCTACTCGGGAAGTCGAAGCAAGACACGAATGTCACAACTCTTGTGATGTCCACTGCCTTCTTCCTCTGTTCCTCAGACACATAATTCATCAGGACACGCCCACTCCTGGTCACTCAGATTGATCCCACTTTTACCAGCACACGATTCACCTTCTTTGAGACCCCAAACAGATCTCCCAGACACACATCGTTAAAAACGTACACTTATCACCCCCTTCATTTGAACAATTTATTATTGCTCCATTCCTTGATTTTAGACTACTGTTCTCCAATCTTCTTCTCCAACTCCACTCAACTGACTTCTCGTTTCGCTCACGACATCCACTTCTGCCATGATCCTCCACCTTATACGGTGTCTTCCCCAGATGATTTTGATCCATCCCCCCCCCAAAACGGTAACCATAACCACACATCACTTGCGCTATTCAGTATTAAAAATAAAATAAAAATTAAGACTGCAAGAAGCCCCTGGAGTGACGCGGTGCCTGTCGTGAGAGCAGAACAGCCAGAAAGTCAAAGTGCACCAGCAGCAGAGTCAGCTACAGGTTAGTGGTAGCTAAGTAGCTACACACATGGTTATGGGCTTAAAAACAGAAGACATGTACCATGTCAGAGTTGAAATGTATTACATTTTTAGTTTGCATCCCGATATTACACTTCATATACATCACAGAAGACTGAAATATAACAAAACCGTTTGACATAGAACATTTGGCCAGATCTGCACAGCAACCCTTCACCAGACCACACTGACCTAAGCTGCCGTAGGAAGGCAGTTAAAAGAAGCACATGATAATTCAAGATCATCAAGACAGTTCACACACACACAATGGTAATGGCCTTTCCAAGAACCCTTTAAATTTGATAACAGTACCAACAGTGTTCTGGACATTTCATTCACTTTAAAGCCTATGTGAAATGGTAGACAATGTATCATCTTTAGAACAACTTTGATTACCGAAGAACAGGAACAAAAGCCTGCACACACACACGCAGTAGCTCTCTGGGACCGGAGTTAGAGAACCCTGCAGTAAAGGGTTTTGAGAAGAATTACACACGGTACTCTTTTGCCATCTAGTGGTTTATCCTAAACTCCCTCTGAGAAAATCAATTATTTCACAGAATTCTCAAGGCTGTTTCTCTCATCGCCAGTGATAGTAGACAACAATATTTTGTAATATCATCAATCAATCCCACACACCATCAATCTCGCGTTTGAACCCTGGGTTGATTTCAATAGGGTAAACTATATCAAAATGAAAAAATATATATGTATGACTTACTTATTGGACAAATGTAGGTAGTACCTCGCGGTTTCAAAAGGTTTTCCCTACTGAACACCACCATGGTCATTGGGTAGCTCTAAAGATTGCCAGACAACCATTAGATATCAACAGAATACACAGTCATACACCTCAAGGTAGTAAAAGTGATCTATAGACACAATCCCTGTCTGGAGTTGACTGATCTACACTCCTAGAAACAAAGCTCTAGATTTGTTCTTAAATGTGTATTTTGTACCTTTTTAGTTAGAGGTACATAATTGTACCCCAGTTCATACCTCAGATAGTAACTTTCTTACATACAATGCATTCGGAAAGTGATTAGAACGCATATTTTTCCGCATTTTGTTATGTTACAGCCTTATTCTTAAATGGATTAAATCATTTCCCCCCTTATCAATCTACATACAATACCCCATAATGACAAAGCAAAAAGAGTTTTCAGAATAAATTTAAAAAAAGAGAAATATCACATTTACATAAGTATTCAGACACTTTACTCAGTACTTTGTTGAAGCACATGATAATTACAGCCTCGAGTCTTCTTGGGTATGATACTTTAATATGTTTGGACCCCAGGAGGAGTGGCTGCTGCCAAGGAAGCAGCTAATGGGGATCCCTAATGAATACAAATACAAGCTTGGCACACCTGTATTTGGGGAGTTTCTCCCATTATTCTCTGCAGATCCTCTTCAGCTCTGTCAAGTTGGATGGGGCGCGTCATTGCACAGCTATTTTCAGTTCTCTCCAGAGATGTTCAATCACGTTCAAGTCCGAGCTCTGGCTGGGCCACTCAAGGACATGTAGAGACTTGACCCAAAGCCACTCCTAGGTTGTCTTGGCTGTGTGGTTAGGGTTGTTGTTGGAAGGTGAACCTTAACCCCCGTTTGGAGGTCCTAAGCGCTCTGGAGCAGGTTTTCATGAAAGATTTCTCTGTACTTTTCTCCGTTAATCTCTCCATCGATCCTGGCTAGTCTCCCCGTCCCTGCCGCTGAAAAACATCCCCACAGCATGATGCTGTCAGCACCATGCTTCACCGTAGGGATGGTGCCAGGTTTCCTCCAGACTTGACATTCAGGCCAAAGCGTTCAATCTTGTTTTCTTCAAATCAGAGAATCTTGTTTCTCATGGTCTGAGAGTCTTTAGGTGCCTTTTGGTAAACTCCAAGTGGGCTGTCATGTGCCTTTTACTAAGGAGTGGCTTCCGTCTGGCCGCTCTACCATAAAGGCCTGATTGGTGGTGTGCTGCAGAGATGGTTGTCTTTCTGGAAGGTTATCCCATCTCCACAGAGGAACTCTGGAGCACTATCAGAGTGACCATCGGGTTCTTGGTCACCTCCCTGACCAAGGCCCTTCTCCCCCGATTGCGCAGTTGGGCTGGGCAGCCAGCTCTAGGCAGAGTCTTGGTGGTTACAAACTTCTTCCATTTAAGAATGATGGAGGCCACTGTGTTCTTGGGGACCTTCAATGCTGCAGAAATGTTTTGGTACGTACCCCAGATCTGTGCCTCGACACAATCCTGTTTCAGAGCACTGTGGACAATTCCTTCAACCTCATGGCTTGGTTTTGCTCTGACATGCACTGTCAACTGTGGGACCTTATATAGACAGGTGCGTGCCTTTCCAAATCATGTCCAATCAATTGAATTTACCACAGGTGGACTCCAATCAAGTTGTAGAAACATCTCAAGGATGATCAATGGAAACAGGATGCACCTGAGCTCAATTTTGAGCCTCATAGCAAAGGGTCTGAATACTTATGTAAATACATTATTTTTGATTTTTATTTATAATACATTTGCAAACATTTCTAAAAACCTGTTTTTGCTTTGTCATTATGGGGTATTGTGTGTAGATTGATGAGGAAAATGTTTAATTTAATCCATTTGAGAATAAGGCTGTAACGTAACAAGATGTGGAAAAAGTCAAGGGATCTGAATACTTTCTGAATGCACTGTGTAGTCAATAGGTACAAAGCTGACTTTAGATAAGGTACATGGCACAACACTTCCACTCACTGCTGGCCCAAAGAAATGAACTCAAAGCCACGCCTCCAATATAATTTCACAGTGTGCCTTGCCTTTTCGAGTGAATTTGTTCATTTTCAGTCCTGCGGCCTTCACCAAGTGAGTTCCTAGGCTAATGTTATCATTAAAATGTAACTCTTTATGACAATAAATTACATATCTCATAAGGCCTTATTTTCCAGGCCTGCAAAATTCTGGTAACTTTACAGATTTCCTGCTTATTCCCTCCCATTTCCAAGAATCTTCCAATCGGGATTCCTCAAAAACCTGGGAATTTTGGGAAAGTCACTAGAATTTTGCAACTCTACCTGCAAGTCACATTATGCTGGTTTGGAAAGTGATGTGTAATTCCTATCAGAATCCAGCCAAGTTAGGATATCCAGCAATTTTTTATTCACCCACAACCTGCATTCAGAATGAAAACATTATGAGGAGACTACCTAAACCATTGAAACTGGAACAACTATTTCAGTAACGGGTGCAAAAAATCTAACTGATTACATTAGTTTAGAAGAATATGTTATTTATCTTTGTGTAGCATAAGATTACTCAATCAATCTACATTAATGAAAAATCAATCTGCATTAGAGCATGCTGGAAAATAATTGTATTATAATGGTTATAGTACAAATTTGTATTTTAGGGTACTACCACATTGACAAAGCCATTAGTTCCTTTTGAGTGGCAAAAATACATCATTGTACCCTATGGTGGGTATTGAGGGTACACAAATCACAGTACGTTTGTATCCTTGAAAAAAACAGAAAAGTAGCTTCACAGTAGAGTGGGATGATTGCATATTTTATATTCAAAATATAGGGTACAAAAATGTACCATTATGCTAGGTTATCTGCACATGTACCCTAAAAGGTACTGAACAGTACCATGTCAGATTATTATGTGTACCTCTGAAGGTATATTATGTGTATTTTTATCTTTTTTTACCCCAGGGAACAATTTGCACCCTAACCGTACCCTTATATATCATTTTTTTAGTAGCTAACCTGGACGACGCTGGGCCAATTGTGTGCCACCCCATGACCACCGTGCAACTCGGGAGGCCCCTCCATAATAATTTTTCCAGAAACGGTAAAAGATTTTACCACTGATATGTGACAGAGCTGTGAATTCAGGAGGTGCTAATAGACTACTTAAAGGGATAGTTCTCCCAAAACGTTTGCCAACATTTTCATGTTGTAAAGACCAGGGGCGCGGTCTTTACAGTATGCAACGTTTTTGGAACATTCAGATAGAAATAGGCTATGTAGAACAAACATGCCTCTCTAACATGTAGAATACGGTATCACATCGTCTCTATTCATGGAATTTCTATCTTCAACGTTCGAGATCGATTGGCAACTGAACATTGCCCAGCTGGCCATATTCCACGTCATGATTGGTTCCTCTCCCTTTAATTAATACAACAGATGAGAGTAACACCTTGCCCAAACCGGCTGCGCGCGTGCGCCATCAGGCGCTATCGTGCATAAATGTATTTTGCCCCCCCACACCAAACGCGATCACTACACGCAGGTTAAAATATCAAAACAAACTCTGAACCAATGACATTAATTTGGGGACAGGTCGAAAAGCATAAAAAATTTATGGTAATTTAGCTAGTTAGCTTGCACTTGCTAGCTAACATTAATTTGTCCTATTTAGCTAGCTTGCTGTTGCTAGCTAATTTGTCCTGGGATATAAACATTGAGTTGTTATTTTACCTGAAATGCACAAGGATCTCTACTCCGACAATTAATCCACACATAACACAGCCAACCGAATCGTTTCTAGTCATCTCTCCTCCTTCCAGGCTTTTTCATCGTTTAAATTATATGGTGATCGCATCTAAACTTTCATTGTATTACCACGACTACCGGCAAAACAGTTCGTCTTTCTATCACCCACGTGGGTATAACCAATGAGGAGAATGCACGTGGGTACCTGCTTCTATAAACCAATGAGGAGATGGGAGAGGCAGGACTTGCAGCGCGTTCAGCGTCAGAAATAGGAACGACATCTATTTTAGACATCTATTGCGCGCAAGCAGTGTGGGTGCAATAATTTAATAACATGGATTTCTAAATTTATTTTGCGACGCTCACGCACGCGACGTGTCCGGTCTGGTCAGCATGAAAGGGTGTTAAATGTCTAGCGCGCTGTAGCGCAGCCCTTAGTGCGTCTGCTTAGAACAGCCCCCTGTAGAATGCACACAAAAACCAATATGAGCCGGAAAAAGGCTGAGAAGGACAGAGAAAAAAGCTTCACGGCTTCAAAGTGACACAGCATCGGATGATTTTATTGATTTTGTTTAACATCATCCTTTTTTTAAATGATCAGTGCTGTAGAATAACATTCTAATATTAAGTCCTGTGTAGTTTAGTGATTACAGTAATTTTCTCCATGTAGAAGTTTGAGTTTATTAACATCAAAGACAGTGACTTAGAGAAGAAGGCAGCAAAGCAGAACCAAGGCAATTAAGTGGAGCAGCTATATAGAGCGGTGGGAATTCCAGCTAAGACATGCGTAGTCTGATCCCCATAAAGAATCACATTAAAACAGTAAAAAACACCAAGCCTGGTCCTGGATCTGTTTGTGCTGTCAGGCCATAACAACAACCATATTGTTGGCTATAGAGCACAAACAGATCTGGGAACAGGCAAGAAAACATTCCTCCTTGCTTTCAGTTCCACCATCACCTAGGTCCTAAGGAATCCATGCCAATAGCTCACACTGTAATTTAAGGTCAACATTTGAAAGTGAACATGAACTGTAGCCTACTGTGGATGAAGTCACTGTATTGTGTGCGTGCAACTTCTCGAGTTGGCTTGAAAAACCACCAACATCAATCAATCAAAGGGAAAATCTTAATCGCCACCATTTGGTTTGGGTTGGGCAACATTGGACAAATGTTTCAACACCGTTTTGGGTTGCCAGGCGCCTGCTCTGTCATGATTAGGAGTCGGGCCTAAGTTTAGAAAGGCTAAGGCTATTAGTCAGACAGACCACTGCTAGTGTTCAGTCCCACAGCGTCATGACTGATCTGCTGGACTGGGTTGTCATGGATACCACCCCATAACAAGGAAGTGGCAGCAGAGTGGTGGGGGGATGCAAGGGGAGACATTCTGTACTGAAGTCCCACCGTCTTTAGTGGCTCTGACGCAAGACCACCCATTGTCGACATGCCCCTATTAAATGAGCCCGGCAGCAGGAGGCATTGTGCGATAAGATGTGGGAGGCCGCTCTTGTAAAGGGCCATCCTTGTAAAAGACTGGACATTGTGTTAAGTCTGGCTGAGAGGAGATCTGTCATACACTCTGACTGTGACTGTAGATGGGAAAAGAGAGGGAGAGAGAGGAGCATTGTGTCTCGCTCTTTAGTCATTAGACATGTCATAGGCCAGCGTTCTAAATGGCACCCTATTCCTATATAATGCACTACTTTTGATCAGAGCCCTATAGGGTGCCATTTGAGACGCAGCCCGTCTGGGCTGACGTATGGCCTTTGGGTCTTTTGTGACATTCACTGCCTCACTTCATTTGCATTGCAGAGAGCAGGGAGATAAAAATATAATGGCCTACTGCAGGGATGTGGCCTGTAGGATTGATTTAGGCTTTCTCTGAGAGTTACAGACAGAAATGGTACAACAGCTGTATAGAGAGTACAGTAGATTGAACTTGCTGAATCAAGACCAGTTGAATTGAGCGCCTCAGTGTATGGTCTGTGAACAACGATGCTGTTCATTGTGGCAATTTCAAGAAAGGAAAAAGTCTGGTTAAGCATTTCCTCTCACCTTCACCTTCACTACTTCCAAGCCTCCATATACAGTTTGCTACATGTAAACATATTGCAAGCTCTACGTATAATAAAAAATAGTATGTCTTTACACTATGTACACAGAGTGGACGGCTAATCGGCTAAGCCCGTGATTTGTAGTATCCATTCTAATAGCTATTTCGGTCAGCGCAATGGAATGTAGGGAGGATTTCTACTCTTATTTACAATTCAGGAGACACTACTGATGATGGGACGGCTACATCAAGCTTCAAGTTAATGCACTCTAGTTGCTGTTATTTAAGTCAATGGCACAATGCTGTTTCAAAGGCAAGTGGTGTGACAAGCTGGCCTAATTCCAGATCTGTTTGTGCTGGCTTGTGGGCAAGACAGCACAAACGGATCAGTCTAGTGAGGAGCAATTGCAGGGCTGAAGAATCTACAGTATTACTTGAATCACAACCATTGGCGGTCAAGGAATACAATTACACAATGTCATGTAGTACAAAAATCAGATGACAACATTCACAGTAGAAAAGTCAAGGATTACAAAGACGATTATTGTGACAAAACACAGAGACAAACAACACCATGTTGGGTGTTACTTCAGTCGGAAGAGCTACATGTTCAATGCTGTTTTTCATAGCATTAGCGTTGGTCTAGGTATAGCATATAGCAGGAAAAATATTTCCTTTGTGTGCACTTCTACTCAATGCTAGAATGGAGGCATTTTATCGAGAGCATTTAGAAACATTGCTTGTTATTGATACATAAATACAAATGTCAAAAGTACCACAAGTACATGAAAATACATTGCATGACAAAGTACATGTACTGTATTCTAAGAGGTAAAGGTAAAACTTTACAGTGGAATCATACCAAAGGACTAACTGGAGTATCATAAACAGAGGATAAATGCTCAATAACTTTCTGTACTTGCTAATAGTAACAGTTAATGTACTTGATACAGTACACAATAGGATACCCGATTCAATCAAACCCTGACAACCAGGTTTCCAAAACAAGTGAAAAACAACATTCTTTATTGACAATTCAAATTTCGTTCAGTTTCCTAATGTCTGACTGCACATATTATTTTGTCCAAGACAATGCAGCACATCAGCAATAATGTCTATTTAACTTAACCTCGGAAACCTGGATACCCGGTTGGATTGAATAGGGCCTATGGGCATTTCTTTTGTGCCCTTTTTTAATTTCTTTTACTATATACTATTTCTGCAATGTCAAGTATAACTGAGGTATAACTTCAGTGGAGCAGGAAAGGAACTCAGTGGCCAACTGCTGAGGAGTACAATGACACTGTGAGCAGGGTCGTATTCATTAGTACAAACGGAAAACGAAAATGGTTATTTCTTATTGGTTTCTAGTGAATAAGGCCCTGAATAGTTATTTTCACTATTGTCCCGCCCATAGTATCTGAGAGGACACTGATTGGACCAGCTCTTTTTTGCCAATTCCAAGTGAACCCTAATGGATCAGACTCACACTAAATCAGTGAAGTGAAGCAATAGAAAAACAGAGCGATATTCAGTGTGGACTCCAGGCTACTGTATAGTATAGCTGTGCAAAGGAAAGTAGAGAACCACAGAACTCAAAGATACAATCACAACAGCAGCAAGGCAGCGTCTCACAAAGCTCATACCCTGAATGAAGACACTAACACAGTCCCCAAATTGTCAAAGCTAATTAGCAGCATTCAAACATGTTCAGTAGTGGTTTCAGTAACACTTCGTTTTACAGTCACTGTTTACCAGGTAGTTAACTAGAAAGTACTTGTTAAAATGGTAATTATCTAATAATTGCATAGTAATCACACTTCAGTTTCTACGAGATTCATTGACACACGTGTCTCTATGTAGCATTTGGTAACAGTAAATTACCAATAGTGTTGAATTCTTTGAGGTGAGTACCAGAAAATATTACTACCACATAGTTTTTAAGTAAATACCATGTAAACACCATCTTAAAACGGTCTGTAAAAAAAAGCATTCTAATTTTTCTTCTTTTTTGACATGTCATTATACAGTATTACATACAGTTCAAGACCACAAAGCAGGCAAAGAAGGCTCCTAGGAAAAAAGGGGGATTTTGCCATTTGTCAGTTCTGTCTCCCCGTGAAGAATGCTCAAAAACAAACGGAGGCTCACGAAAAAATAATCTTATCTACAGAGAGGTTACATAGAGTGCATTATATATTTTGCAGTTCATATAATACGTTTTGACAGAGCCCTGTACATTGACTTGATATGGATGAGGTGGGATGTCTTAGAGTAGCTAATGAAAGAGGACACAAAATGTCCATCTACAGTACGTGGGGAAAACCATAGTACTTTTCTTCCTCTCTGGCTCCAATCGAGCTCCACCATATTTGAGTTCTACTTCCAGGTGGGCTTGAGGGTCCTACATGACATAATGGATTGTACAGATTTCTCGGAGAAACTGCTGCTCTTGCGTGAGCGCTCGCGGGTGGGCGGCGGTGGGGGGGTGTCGCTACGCTGGGTGCTCGCCCGGCTTGACGCCCTGACGCTCTGCACCCTCTGCAGACCACCCCCTTGGGCCTTCTCCTTCTCCTCCCCCCGGGGTGAATGCTGCCCCCCTTTGGCAGGAGGTGTAGTTGTGGCGGCGGCTGGAGGCCGAGCGGGTGCTTGACTCTGGGAGCTGCTCCGGGACAGGAGAGAGGGGCTCCTGGAGGGGGTCGGGGGGTTGGAGAGGGCGGGAGCTAGTTCCTTCTTGGTGGTCCTAGAGGAGGAGGCCACAGTGTTGCGGGCCCAGCCAGGCAGGGTGGCTGATGGGGTTTTGGAGCTGTGGGTAGGTGTTTCGGGATTACTAGCCTCAGAGAGTGCCCCAACCTGACCTTGGGCCTGGGCAGCCAGGGCTCTCATGGTGGAGCGGCACATCTTTGCCTCCGGCGGTGGCTTGGGCAGGTTCCTCAGCGGCTTGGCGCTGGGCTTTCGGAAGGAGGGCTTTCGTGGGTTGAGGTCAAATGCCCAGCCTGAGAGGCCGGCGCTCCCCTGGGATTTGGTCTCCTCTGGGGGCAAGCTGGAGTGGCGGGGGGGCCTACCGATCTTCTCGCCCCGCCCCCTGGCTGGGGTGCTCTTGTCACGGAGCGGCTGCCTGGGTACTGCACCCTCATAGCTCCCGGCGGGTCTCTCCACCCGCCTGGCGTTGCTGCCAGTCCGGCTGAGCTTGGTGATGGGCACCACCTTCCGCATGCCCTGGTTCTCAGTGGTGGTCAACATCCTGACACCACGACCCACTCCGCTGTTTTTGGAGACTTTTGACACATTCTTGGTCTTGGCGTGTGTTGGTTTAGGGCTATACGTCTCTACAGCTTTCTCGCCCACCTGCCTACCCTCCGCCGTGTCCCAGCTATCTGTGTCCCCCTCTTCCGTGGTGACGAAGGAGCCGACAGATGGGGCACGTTCGTCTCTGGACTTTGACGCCGACATCTCATTTGTGGAGGCGGAGACGGACTGATCGTTTGTGGATGTGGAATCAAAGTTGGAGATGGAGGATAGCGAGCTGGGGTCTTGAAGGTTCCCCTGGACGTTATTGCAGTCAGTGTTTTTTACGTCGGGGACCAATCCTTCCCTCATTAGAGGCGAGCTTTCAATCTCAGAGTAGTCAAGCGCTACGGAGCAGTCCGTTTCTGTGCAGTCTAAGATGTAGAAAACCGGTTTCTTATTGGATACGGAGGGGTCAAGAGGGAGGGTTGTGTCGCATGTGGTTGAGGAGATGGTGCTGCTGTCCTCCTCTTCCTCCTTCTGAAGCGGGCCCACCACAAACTGAGAAGACGTCATTTTACCTTCCCACGCCGCGGGCTCTGGCCCTCTTTCCAAACTCTTTGGACAAGGAGGAGGAGTATCCAAAATGAGTGTCTTTGGAGATTCCCTCTCCCTTTCCAAGTCCGTCACCACCACGTCTTCGTGGTCGACAAAGTGCATGTGATTTGTGTTATTGTTCGGACTGGGGGATTCAAACGGTTGAATTCCCGGGACTAGCGTGTGCCTCTCCACGCTGACATTCATGTGTGCCGTGACGCTCGCTCCGGGGTTGGGAGTCTTCTGAAAGACGTTACGGTTGTGACATGAGCGAGGCAGATAGCTCCCCTCGGACACGGTCGTGTAGTTGTTATTATTGTTATACGGTTCCTCATTGACATTAAAGCCTGTGGAAGAGTACATGGCCAAGGGGCTGATGGGCTCTGTCTCGGCCCGGTGTGACGTGGCCAGCACCTGCCGCCCGTTCCCCAGCTCGCGGTTATCGTCCTGGGACACAAGCCAGGGGGCGGTTCTCCGTTGGAGGGTGCGGCCGGAGCGCGGCAGGCTGTTGAACTTGTTGGCATAGTCTGATGGCAACGCCGCGCCACTGCCGAACAGCTCCAGATAGCCGTGAAGCTCGCGGTCGGCCATGGCAGCCACAGTGTGGCGGTGGCGACGGGCGCTGGCTGAACGACCCAGGGGGCTGTGGGGGCTGGCGGGACGCTGCTGGAGGAAGTCTAGTAGGCCCTCCTTGGTGAGCATGTCCACGTCGTTCTCGCTGCTGCTGCGGCCAAAGCCGCCGTTACCAGCGCCGGCAGCCTGCTGCTGGTCAGCATTCCAGGCAAAGCGCTTCTCCTCCAGCTCTCTGAGACGCCGCTGCCTGGCCGTCTCCTTCAGCTCCCGCTCCAGGTTATCCTGACAGAGACAGCGAAAGGACGGGCTAATTAATAACATTTTGTGTATACAGTGCCTTCAGGAAAGTATTCAGACCCCTTGACTTTTTCCACATTTTGTTATATGTTTACATATTAAAGAGTTTATAATTTTTTGTTACTTCAGGAAATGCAATGCATGTTAACGTGAGTTACTTATCTGAAACTACATAGTAGAGACTTAAAAGATTTGAATTGAAATATTTAAAGAATAAACACCTCACCTTGACAGCCTTTTTGAACTTGAGACAGAAGTCCTGGAAGATGCGGAAGCACTCGTCCAGCATGAAGGTGTCCTTGTCCTCACAGAAGAAGTCAATAAGCGCATTTCCCTCCTTCCGCAGGTCCAGCCTGCGCCTCTTCAGGTCTTGTAGGGTCCTTGTGGAGCTCTGTTGGGGATGACAGACAATGGATGACAGACACATAGATGACAAATTTGAACATATTATTACCAAAATATACCAAAAACAGGGGGCTTTGTGATACTGTATATCAAGGATATAGGATAGTATGAATGGTAAGCACTTATCAACATGCAAAATACATATTGACTCATATTGGCCCATATTTGTTATGCTTATGGGGTGTTCTTCCAATTGAGATCATGGTGGTAAGTTATCTGATATACATTTATTGGTCTATTATATGTACAGACACACCTCACATGACATTGAAGCCATGTTACAATGTTACAGTCACCCTAGGATCCGTTTTGGTATCACAACTGGCTAAGGATGCCTTCACTGTGTGCCGCCCTCATGGGCCGTAATCAGCACAGAGTAGAATTCCCAAATTAGATTCTGACTGAATGTGCTCCCACCTGCAGGAAGGGGTCCAGCTGTTCCAGGAGCTCCGGGTCACTCTGGACCTTCTCCTCCAGGGATCTGGTCCTGACGTAGAGAGACGAGAACTCCAACTCGATGTTTTCCACTGATATTCTGCGGGGATATGCAAATCATCCAAAGCCTGTTAAAATACATTGTGTGGCTCAGTTGGTAGAGCGTTGCGCTCACGTGGCGCCACCCAGAAAATGGGCTCCCGAGTGGCACAGCGGTCTAAGGCACTGCATCTCAGTGCTAAAGGCGTCACTACAGACACCCTGGTTCGAATCCAGGCTGTATCACAACCGAGTGTGATCTGGAGTCCCATAGGGAGGTGCACAATTGGCCCAGCATCGTCCGTGTTTGGCCGGTGTAGGCCATCATTGTAAATAATAACTTGTTCTTAACTGACTTGTCTGGTTAGAAAGAAGAAGAAAATATTATGCGCTTTAGATAAAAGCATATTTTAAATGGCGTATATTATATATATATTATAATAAATGTGAATAGTTTAAGATTCTGAAACTTTGTGGACTGCTGTAGCAGATGGCTATGTCAGCATTGTAAAATGTGACTTTGTATTCCTGAGACTTGAAGTACTGCTGACCCTGAAAACAGAAATGCCTTGGCTTGTATCGGTCAGTGGTATTGATGTTGCTTTAGATATTGCTATGTTGTGGTTCACTGTGGCAGAAGTGGACCATGTTACACTGTATGGCACTTGTCTATATTTGACCATTGAATTCAAAGGCCTATCTACAGTGCATTCGATAATGGTGAAGGCACGACAGTTAGAGAGGCTGGAAGTAAGGATGATGTGTTAGCATTAACTGTTGGCACACCAGGAGAGAGGGAGAGCTGAACTGTAGCATGCAGAGGTGACCTTGTAAAAGAGCTTGACAGCCACAGGGAAGATAATGCATCCTAAACAGTGCAATATACTGCCAGAGCCATTGGGAGTTTAAATTAATTTGAAATTTAACTCAAGGCGTTAGTAGGGATCTGTGATTTAATTCAGTGCTGCTGTTATTCTAGCCAATAATCAACCTCTTCATTTGATTGCATTTATACTATGAGTATGTCTTGTACCATATATTTTTTCTATGGCGTTAAAGCTGCAGTCTGTGATTCATAAAACAACAAAGTGGTCACCTCGCCACTTGGTAAACAGCTGAGGTATGCGGCTGGAGAAATGTAACCAGACTTAAAGCTGCAGTCTTATTAAAGCAGCAGTCTGCAGTTCAGAAAACAACAAACAGGACACCCCACCACTTGTTTAGGTAAACGGCTAAGCGATTGGGGTGGGGCTGCAGAAATGTTACTAGACAGCAGCATTAAGCACAAATCATCATCCAGTAGTAGTCATATAAAGGCAACATATACAGATATGGCCAATGGAGGGAAATAATCCTGCTAATGCTCTCTAAGGGCAGTGGCTGAAGCAAGAACCTAAAAGCTACACATAGCATTCCAGGAACTGAGTTAGTGATCTTGATTGTGAAAAGAGACCCATAAAAGTCCTTATACGGTATAGGGCATCCATAGATAACGGGTATGAAATTGACTGGGAGTCTTCTAGGTGAACTAGTTGTAAGGCTCTTGTCAAAGGAAAGCAGTGCAAATGCTGCGTTCTTGACATGTCAGAGTGTTACGGAAATAAAACGTGCAAACTCTGAGCATTAAGTTGTATCTATTCACGTGCTTTGAAGTCGTTGAAATTGCCCATTGGCTAACGGCTAACTAGGTACGTCAACCATAAACTACAGTTATTATGCTCACAGAATCAATAGATTGCTTTTGATAAATAATGGACTGTTGTTGCATTTAACTGCTGAGAATGCTGTTCTCTAAGTCATTTCCTCAATAGGTGACGTCATAGTTCAGCATGTCGAAGAAGTTGCGGCACATAGTTGACACCCGAGTGTCCTACTTTACAGAAATTATGAGTTGGAGGGCTGTTCAAATGGCTTTTTCCCAGTTTGCAAGTTTCCGACATCATGAAGACCGCAAGGACTTTTTACCTGGAAGCGCTCTGGATGTCCTGAAGTTTCTCAGGGAACTTCAGCAGCTTCTCGTCCTTCTTCTGTGCCTCCTGAGTAGATAGGAAAGGAATTATTATTAGCCTTGTATAATGCTTTATTACATGTTATGTACACCCATATCCCCCTTGTAATTTCCAATCTGTTTAATAAAGCTTGAAAATACATAAGGACTCCTTAAAAAAGAAAAACACACAAACATCTGCTATCCTTCCTGGAATATTCAAAATTCCTCTCATTTGGCCTCTGTTTACTCAAACATCAATGTCATGGAATATTTACTAGTGACAACTTCTCTGCTGTTGAAAGGGCATCTGTGGAAAGCCTCTCCTTATTCTGTGTCAAAAAATACATGTTCACACATCTCAAATTCTAACAAACTAATTACTGAATTCTGACCCACTGGGCACACCACGTCATTTAAACGTGGAAATGTTGGTAATATTTGGATGAGATATTGATCAGTAAGATTTCAACCTTTATTCACCCACTCAAAAAGACAGCCTGAAGTTTGTTGAATTCCCAATGTGTCACTACCTTCTAAAAGCACAACCAAATTCCAATGAAAAAACAATGTCTGATGTTTGGTTTAGTTGTCATCTAAACGTGTTATCACTGCACGTTCCATCATATAGAAGCACAACAAAATTCAAATGGGAATGCAATGTCAGATATTTTGTATCCATACACTGAGTATACCAAACATTAGGAATACCTTCAACAAGGGATCATAGCTTTCACCTGGATTCACCTGGTCAATCTATGTAATGGAAAGAGCAGGTGTCCTTAATGTTTTATATACTCAGTGTACAACAACTTCATGTGTTCTCACTGTGCTTCATTCTAATAGCAAAACCAATATATAGCTGTGAGCAGCAATGAACGGGGTTCACAGGATGACAGAAAGGACACGAGATCAGTTGGATAGCAAAGCAAGCACTCTATCATGTAACTATATTCCTTTATGCGCAATCAGTGATAGCATTACTATGTTTATCTCTCAATACCACAAGGATGACTCAAGTGAAGTTTAGTCTAGTGCTGTAGGTTGGTTATCTTTGAATGCAGCAGGTAATCATTCTTAAAGTTATTACTTCATGCTTTGAGTTTACATTCCAATTCTGGGGGAAATTTGACTAATGGTTTATGTTAAGATTTGTGTTAATTGATATATTGTGGTCATCTTTCAATTCTGGGCCGACTTTGAATGCAGCACCTTATAATTCAAAAATGTATTAGAGTCTATATACCAAATCTCGAGTCAATCTAACTTAAAAACTTGTTGCTTCATTCAAATATGGCCACACTTTACCTATAGGTGTAAAATATAATTTTTCAAAAGTATTTGTAGCATTAGCATATGTGCTAACATGCATCTATAATTACAGAATGGCCATATTTGAATGCAGCAACAATCTTTTCTCAAAAACCATTAAAGACTGATGTAATGTGTCTAAATACAAAATCTGAAGTGAATCTGACGTATGGTTCACGAGGATAAGATGAATGCAGATGATTTTGAGCATTAGCGTTACACATGCAAAGAATGAGTTGTTAATAGTTTCCTTGTTTTTTGAAATATAAATACCAAATTCAGTATGGTTCATTTTAGAGACGGCCATGATATCGATGATAAGTTTGAAGTTGACAGGCCACTGTGGTGTCAATTTACATTGGTTTATATGGACAAGGAAAATCTGAGTTTTGGTTTGTCAATAAATTCGCCATCTTTTGGCCAATCCCTTAGCTTTTCAACTAAGTTAAGACATGTACCGTAGGCCTACATTCTACATTTTGTGTGTACTTTCAGCATATTTTAACATATTAGTGTATGTGCTAATATCCACCTACTGGTATAGTGTGGCCATCTTTGAATGCATCAACGTAGGGACTATTGTGACCAAAGACCAAATTTGGAGTGAATCTGACTTTTATTCCATGACAAGTTTCTTTATGAATATTTTAAGCATTAGCGTAACTTTGTCAAAAAAGTGAATTGTTAATAGTTTCCTTATGTTTTAGGATATGAATGACAAACTTAACATGGTTCATCATGGTAATGTCTCTGATGAACCTAAACGGTTTCAAGTTGTTAGGCCATTGTGGAGTGGATTTACAAAGGATTTAAATGGACACGTAAAATCTGATTTATCAACAGCTCAGCCATTCTTTTTGAAGTTACTCATGGCCTCTAGTTTCTGTGTGCTTCGCTCTGAACTCTGAATTACCTGGATTGTAGTTGAGATGACATTAAAAGTACATAGTGCTATCAATGCTGTTCAATATTCTGCACAGATTATTATAGCAACTGTGAAGATTTCCACAGACCTGCGACCTTTGCATGCTATTTTGAACATGCATGCTTTCTATGATTACATAAGAAGACATTTATAGTTAGTGTAACGTCAAAACGTGGCTCTGGATGTGTTACTCATTTTAAAATTTAATAAATACTGTTACATTAGTTTGTAAAATAGCCTAACTTTAGGCTATTAACTGTGTTACAAAAGTTATATTTGTAATACAATCATCAACATTTAAAGGGAACGAATCTAATGCTTGGATAGTTTAATCTGAGCCACTGGCTTAATCCTATTCTTTAAATTATATTTTTGGTTTAGTTGGAGAGGTGAATCCAAAATATCATTTGTTAACTTGTGGACAAGTTAATAGGAAAAAGTTAATTGCAAAAGTGATATTGAATAGTGTTTAGTTGTCCACACAAACAAAAATCAACATTTGAAGGAATTATATCTTTTGTACCACTGACTTAGTCTGACTTTAATTCCAGTTTGTCTACAAATTAATCATTGATATGTTGAAATAACCATCTCCATCTCAACCAAAAATCTAAGTTAAAGAATATGACTAAATCATATCAAACTTTAAACACACTTTAAATAAAGTTTGATTTGATTTAGTCCTATTATTTTACTTAGAGATGGAGATGTGAGATGGAGATGTGAGTCCAACATATTAATTATTAACTTTAATATTACATTTCAAATCAACCAAAGCTTGAAATCCTAGGCCCATATGCATTGTCTATTTTTAGTTGAACCCTGGGTTGACTTGAGACAATATCTGTTGATGACTTTGCAAATTCTATAATAATAATAATAATAAAAGGCCTAATATAGTTCTAAATAGTATCATTGATGATATATGACTTAACATTTGTTCTGTTAAACCCACCCCTTGAAAATACTTCGATAACAACAGTTAATCTATTTAGTTATCAAGAGATCTCTCAAAAATCATTCTCACTATAACAAATTGGTAGTAGTCAGTGACAAATATTAAAGCTAAGCAGAGCTGGGCTTAGTTAAAATCCTGGAAGTACATAGTGCAAGTTATTAATGGTTGGTTATCTTTGAATGCAGCAAATGGATGGCTGTAGATAGATCAACTCTCCAGTAGGAGGTGCTGCCCAGCTTATAGCTTTTTTCTGATAGTGGATATAACGTTGAAGATCTGAAGTAGCTTCAAATGTACAAATTCAACAAGGTATGTCTATGTTGAAAATTGGTTACCATGATGACATAATCCTGTGGTTGAAACTTTACCCTCAAAACAACAGTTGATGACTTTTTGCAAATACAATGTATTTTCCACCTAGATTCCATGTCTCAATACATTGACAAATAACATTAAAACAACGTTGATACAACCAGTTTGTTCCCAGTGGGGAGTGTCTGTACTCTGGTTGAATGCCCAAAGGATCCACAGGTCAGCACACTGACTCATACACCCAAATGGTGACATTTCATTTTAAAGTGAGCATGACCAGAAAGAAGAAACCTGAAGATATTCCTGCACACTGCTTGATTACAATGTGATTCTCCACTAATCTGTCTCTCTGTGTGTCTCCTCCAGTGTGTATGTGTGTCTTCTCCTGTGTGTGTTGTGCATGTCTGTTTGTTCCTCCATTATGTGTCTCCTCCAGTGTGTCTGTCTCCTCCAGTGTGTCTGTCTACTCCAGTGTGTCTATCTCCTCCAGTGTGTCTATCTCCTCCAGTGTGTCTGTCTCCTTCAGTGTCTCCTCCCATTTCTCTCTGTCAGACTCACCAAAGCCACAAAATGCAGCAGGTTCATGCCCGGTTTGTTGGCCTTGGTGTCAGCCAGCGAGAGGAGCGATGACAGCTTGAAGCCCACGGCGTTGCCCGCGTAGCCACCCTGCGGGACAGGGAGGAGGATATACGAGCAGTGTCATAGTGGTGACATAAAAGCCATTATCCCACCTCAGCCATCGTCATATCAGACAGATAAGGAGAGAGGAGAGAGGGGGGGGGGACTAGACAGATGTTACAGATTGATTGAGAGAGAGAGAGACCAAGTGAGCGAGTGAGTGAGTGCGTGAGAGAGCGAGAGAGTGATTGAGGAGAGAGAAAGAGAGGAAGAGAGAGTGAGGATAGATAAAAAGAAAGAGGAAAGTGAGAGATAATGGCAACGTTGGCTTACAGCGTTCATGATGTTTCCAGCCTGCAGAACCAGGTGGAGGATGGCGTGTAGTTCCTCACAGGTCATCAGCTCTACAGAGAGAGAGGAGTGAGGGGTCAATACAAACCCATAGCACGCAGAGCATTCAGCAGTAACCTCCATCAGATCTGGGCTTCAAAAATGTTTATTAAAATACTTTATCTGTGCCTAGCTGAGCTTGCCTGGCTTAATAAACGAATAGAAAAGTCCCAAAACTGCAAACCACGCCCACCTGGCACTCCAGGCAGACTCAAGCAAACGCTCAAAGTATTTGAAAATAATTTTCAAGTATTTCAACCCAGGTCTGCCCCCCCATCAAACACCATCACTGGTTGGAATTAACTTCCACCATACACTTCCACTATAACTCAAGCTAGCTTTCAACTGAGATATACAGCTGTATAGAGATGATGTCATAGTTTTAGCATGACTGTAGGCCTATTGATATTTCAAATACTGTACAATACAGCTAGCTACTCATTAGAAGTAATGTCGGCCCCCATCAAGAGTCTGGTTTCACTAGTAATCACAATCAGGAAGTAGCTTGTCTATGACTTGCACTTTGTTTAAATAGAAAATGGACAACAGCGTAACAAAATGCATCATATATGTACATGCACATCCTAGATCAAATGCTATTCATGATGAGATGGAGTAAACACAAAAAACACCCACAAAATAACAACGGCTCAAACCAACTTATCCAACGTTGCAGCAATGTGGTCAAGTGGATAACACTCCTGGCACATGCCAGATAAGGCCCTGTAGTGGAGATCAGGGTTCAATGCCTTCTTTCTGTGTCTCACTGTCTTCCATCCATCTACACCTGTCTAATAAAGCACGCCAAAAAACCTTGCAGCTATAACCTCTTTTATGTAACATAACGCCGCCCAGAGGCCTAATGTTGATGAAACGATTCTTCATTTTGGCCAAGTGCCCTGCCGAGCTGACATCTCAATTCAGCACTGCCGCGAAGAGGACGCGGTGCATGAGCTTCCTGAGAGGGAAGCCAATCAAGTGTGGCTGAGGGGTGAGAAGCTGTGACTCAGCTAAAATGACATTGAGCCGCGTTCAGCTTAGAGCAAGGGGGGGGTTGGTGTGTCAAATATGTCTCACCATTTATTGGACGCTTTGTAAAAGCCCCAAATTCGCTGAGAGGTGAAACTCCATGTAAGGACGTTTTACGACTCATTCAAAAACCCTGCGCTATGCCCTAAAAGGCCTCACAATGCAGATTTTACAGCAGCCTGCACTCTCAAGACATGTTTAGCTTACTAAATGTATCAGGGCAATTAATTTGCTACATTGGTGCTGCTCTTTAGGCACTACTAAGCTCATTTGAATGTATTAGCTACAGTAGCTGCATACCAACAAATCATGCATAGGCCCACTGTACTACAATAAATGTCAACGTGTTGCATATTTCAGAGCCCAAATGACAAAAACAAGTCGACTGCGGATCATATGATTGGTTTCAGACGCAGTGCTTACTAGGCACCCTACAGTATAATAACACTGACACACTGCGGCCATCCGCAGGTTTCAACTGTTTGTCATCACGGCCTATTTTGTCCTTTGAAATTATTAACCATTAAACAAATGGTTAACCAAATGAGGTCTACTGTCCCTACCCCCGAAAAACTCTCTAGGTGCATCCATCCACGTCTCTATATATCTGTAAAAACAGTATGTATCTCAGTAACTTTCTATCTCTGTATTTAAATGTCTCTTCATTGCATGAACCTCAATTTCTGTCATTAACCTGAAAACCTCCTCTGCATGAACCCTGCATCCAGGGGTTGGAAGCAAAATTATTTTTCAATCATTTAGTTCTGAACAGAAATATAAATTTTTTGGTTCCGTTCCACTTTTCTAACCAGGAAAATAAAGTTCTGAAATGCTTCGAACCAAAAAAAAGAACTGGTCTGTTCCTTTTTAAACCTCTAAAATAACTTATTTTTTTTTACATTTAGCTCAACATTAATTTACTTCACCAATCAGTGCAAATAGAGCAACTTGCAGTGGAGCAGGTAAGCAATTTAATGTGTATAGGAACGTAGTTAAGAGCAAATTGTATTTTGCCGTAAGAGCATAGTTTAATCATAATGAAAGACAAACTGTGCTGCCAGTCACAGTGTGAGGCGCAAGATGCAACTGACATTTTGAGGGTGAGGAGAGAGCGAGAGAGGATGGCGGAAGCATTTGAAGCACTAAGCATCTTGTTATGATATGCATTATCTGAATTAGACCAACACAATTATACCTACGGAAGAGCGGCTTCTATGGAGGAGCTTTGAATATCTTTAGCTAGAATTAAAAACATGTCTTACCTTTTTATAGCTAATCAATCCAATGCAAAACATGAAAACTATAGTATCCTTAACTAGCATTGAAAAAGTTAATCAATTTTTCTCTAATTAAACATCTCTCCCTAATTTCTGAATTATGCTTGTAATGTCGTCAGTAGGCTACAGTAACCTATGCTTCAGAGGGGAGGGGCAGGTAGCCTACACACACACTGGCAAAGATTTCCAGCTGGCAAGCATACGCTTGGTTGTGATTTTTGTCGGACAGGAAGAAAATGCCCGGAACATAAAATAACTTATTAAGCGGTTCCCATGCTTTTAAAATAATGGTTTTGCTCCGGAACAATATAGATCACTTTTGTTTTCGGTTCGGGTTCTGTTCCTCAAATAATTTAGTTATTTTCCGGTTTTCTGTTCTGTTCTCTGAACCGGTTCCAACCCTTACCTGCATCTACCACTCATCTACTTTATATATTGGTCCGAATACAGCGCCAGCTCAGATGACACGCACACACCCGCGCACACACTGGGTCCTCGTTACACCTCAGTGCTGCGACTCAGATATCTAGGTCTCCGGTCGATGGTGTGTGGCAGCACCAGCGGGCGGCGGTGGCCGCTAGCGGGGCAGTGGTGTGACAACATCATTACCTTTGGTGGCCACGCGGATTACATCGATCTCACGGCTCATCACAGCGCAGGATGGAAAGAACTCGTCACGCAGGACCATGGCCTCGATGCGCAACTCAAACCTGGCAGGGGCGACAGAGAACAGGGGGTGTCAGATTCACTGGCACAGGGAACAAAATAGTACAATTTACTATACAACTCCAGGCCCTCAGTTTCGAGGGCCAAAGCACTGCTGGTTTTTATTCTCTCCTAATCAGGTACTGCCTTGATCAGCCTGTTGCATGATGACGAGGAAACCCATGGCCCGGTCCTAAATGACTTTGTGTGACGAATCACACCTGGTCCTAAATATCAACAAGACCAAAGAGATTTGCATAGACTTCAGGAAGCATACAACACTTACCTCTGCAACATCTATCAGAGGTCAGAACATAGAGATTGTAGAAGAATACAAATATATGGGTGTCCTCTTGGACAATAAGCTTCAGTGGAGTAAATGTACAGACCTGATCTTAAAAAAGAGTCAACAGAGACTGTACTTTCTCAATTTTAATGTCGACTGTTCTATACTGACTCTGTTTTACAAATCTTTCATTGAGAGTATTTGAACTTTTTGTATTGTTTGTTGGTTTGGTAATGCCACTGTCAGCCAGAGAAATATACTGAGAAGGATTATCACCACAGCAAGCAAGGTACTTGGAGTCAAACAGACAGGCCTGGATGAGATCTTCAACATCAGGGCCCTCCGCAAGGCTCACAAAATCATTTTAGACCCAAGCCACCACCTGTAATCGGACTTTGAACTACTTCCCTCTGGGTGCAGGTATACGGCACCCCCCGGGATGAAAAACAGAACTAGACAATAATTTGCGCTAGTTGTGAAATCCCTCCTAAATAGCTCGGGCTAATGTTCCTAACGACCCAGTAAGGCCAGCAGGCTAGTCTCTTTTTATTGGTATGTAACTGTTATGGAAGTTGTATTGTCAATTTGTTTTGTATTTAAACACCACTTTAAATGTGTACATGACACTGCTACAAAATTTCCCCATGGGGTCAATAAAGTCAGTAAAGTAAAGTATGACTTACACTTGGCCTTGATCAATTAACTACCAGGGGCGAAAAACAGTAGTAGCTTAGCCCTCGAAGGGCAGTAGAATTGACCTGAGGTACAGCACCAGATACTGCACACCCGTTTATTTAATTGAAAGAAGTACTCAGTAAATTTCTCAAACCTGCACAGTTTATGCTTTAGTATGTAACCATGCATTTTCCTTTGGAGCAAATTTAATTGCAGAATGAACAGTTGTGGGTACTGGAAAAATACTAGCAAGGTAGACTCATGAAGATATGCTTAAAATGGCTGATAAGTGAATCAAGACGTGATTGATTCATGTAGTAACAGGGACGGACTGGGTCCAGAAATCGTCTCAGGCATTTAAAAACACACCGGCCCATGTTTTTCCTCGAGGCCCGAACACCAGCCCATTTATTTTGTTGAGGCCCTCATTATTAGGAAAATAATGATCCTTCTGCACAAAAAAAAAAACGATTTAGACCGGTCGTCATTAGGCTAAATGAGTACAGCTTACCGAGGCACCTGGATCAACAGGTACATGAAGGAGTCTGCCAGGGTCAGTTTGCTGGAGTCCCCTTTGAACTCCCTCAGTTTCTTTACCTGTGGATGTGACAATAAACATATGAACGTGTTCCTATGTGGCTCAGTTGGTAGAGCATTGTACTTGCAAAGTTGGGATCATGGTTTTGATTCCCACTGGAGCCACCCATATGAAAATGTATGCACACATGACTGACTTTAAGCCGCTTTTTATGAAAGCGTCTGCTAAATGCCATTCATATTATATTGTGCTGCAATATGTGCAATCCATAAGAACCAAACCTCAACAACACAAATGTACCTTAAACATTGTTTATGTACACAGTAACTTAGACAATGTCTGTCATTAAATTATTGTGCTCCATCCATTTCAGAATGATTTACTGGTTTTTATATCATAGACATGGAGGAAACCTATGCTAGCTGGGATGTGCTAGTATCCTATTCAAAAACTGTGGTGCATTGCTTGGCTGGTACATTGTGTTCTCTCTCACACACACACACACCTCTTCAGACTCGGGCAGGAGTTTGAGCAGGTCTTTGAGGAGATCAGCTCTGTACAGCTTGCCGTCTCCCTGGCGAATGTCCTCCACGATGGACAGATTGGACCTGGATAAGATGAACACAGTGATAAACCTTATAGTGCATTATGATGCGGTTATAATGCATGGCAAGATGTTACAAGCATGTACAGTATGACCCCATTATAATATCTTATTATCATCTGAATAAAAGCCATTTTGAGTCGGTTGACAATTTGCTGCAGAGACACTTAACATACTATAAGCCTTGTTATAAGAGGCTCTTACATGCTCATAACAAGTTATAAGCATGATACCCGTACATTAAAGAAACACAACATATTATACACCTTATAATGGAACATCTTAAAGGCTCATACAAAACAAGTTATAAAGCCTTATACCCATTGCCTGAAATGGTACTGAAATGAGACAGTCAGATCAGTTCATTGGTAAACAGCACAGGCTCTCACTCTATGTCTGCACAGAGCAGTAAATCCAGCCAATCCTCACACAGGCACCTTGATATGTGAGCCCGATGCCCAGGCCTAATGTGGATTTATGAGCCATGGGACTGGAGAATCCATGAATTGAAAGGGATTCGGGGAGACGCGGTGGGAGCACGTGCAACTGCAACAACATGCTGCTAATTCAGTAAGAATGCATACTCTGGAAATTGGGTTGTGTCATATCAAATCGGGGGGAATCACTTAACATATGATATTCTCATTGGTGGTCAACTGTAAGGGGGAGAATGTACAGTTGAAGGCAGAAGTTTACATGCACTTAGGTTGGAGTCATTAAAACTCGTTTTTCAACCACTCCACAAATGTCTTGTTAATGGCAAGTCAGATAGGTCATCTACTTTGTGCATGACACAAGTAACTTTTTCCAACAATTGTTTACAGAGATTATTTCACTTATAATTCATTGTAATTCCAGTCGGTCAGAAGTTTACATACACTAAGTTGACTGTGCCTTTAAACAGCTCACAAAATTGCAGAAAATGATGTCATGGCTTTAGAAGCATCTGATAGGCTAATTGACATAATTTGAGTCAATTGGAGGTGCACCTGTGGATGTATTTCAAGGCCTACCTTCAAACTCAGTGCCTCTTTGCTTGACATCATGGGAAAATCAAAAAGCAAATTAGCCAAGACCTCAGAAAAAAAATTGTAGACCCAAAGTCTGGTTCATCCTTGGGACAATTTCCAAACGCCTGAAGGTACCACCCTCAGCTGTACAACAATAGTACGCAAGTATAAACACCATGGGACCACGCAGCCGTCATACCGCTCAGGAAGGAGACGCGTTCTGTCTCCTAGAGATGAACGTACTTTGTGGCGAAAAGTGCAAATCATCCCAGAACAACAGCAAAGGACCTTGTGAAGATGCTGGAGGAAACAGGTACAAAAGTATCTATATCCGCAGTAAAAATGAGTCCTATATCGACATAACCTGAAAGGCCGCTCAGCAAGGAAGAAGCCACTGCTCCAAACCGCAATAAAAAAGCCAGACTATGATTTGCAACTGCACATGGAGACAAAGATCATCCTCTGTCTGATGAAACAAAAATATAACTATTTGCATAATGACCATCGTTATGTTTGGAGGAAAAAGGGTAGGCTTGCAAGCCGAAGTACACCATCCAAACCGTGAAGCACGGGGGTGGCAGCATCATTCTGTGGGGGTGCTTTGCTGCAGGAGGGACTGGTGCACTTCACAAAATAGATGGCATCATGAGCGAGGAAAATTATGTGGATATATTGAAGCAACATCTCAAGACATCAGTCAGGATGTTAAAGCTTGCTCGAATGGGTCTTCCAAATGAACAATTACCCCAAGCATACTTCCAAAGTTGTGGCAAAATGGCTTAAGGACAACAAAGTCAAGGTATTGGAGTGGCCATCACAAAGCCCTGACCTCAATCCTATAGAAAATTTGTGGGCAGAACTGAAAAAGTGTGTGCGAGCAAAGAGGCCTACAAACCTGACTCAGTTACACCAGCTCTGTCAGGAGGAATGGGCCAAAACTTATTTGTGGGAAGCTTGTGGAAGGCTACTCGAAACGTTTGACCCAAGTTAAACAATTTAAAGGCAATGCTACCAAATACTAATTGAGTGTATGTAAACTTCTGACCCACTGGGACTGTGATGAAAGAAATAAAAACTGAAATAAATAATTCTCTCTACTATTATTCTGACATTTCACATTTTTTAAATAAAGTGGTGATCCTAACTGACCTAAGACAGGGAATTTTTACTAAGATTAAATGTCAGGAATTGTGAAAAACGGAGTTTAAATGTATTTGGCTAAGGTGTATGTAAACTTCCTACTTCAACTGTATGTTTCAAATGTCTAATTAGCCTTGTTAGCATTATCAACCTGCCTCTTTTCTGCATTCAAGATTCCCATCGATATGAATAACAAATAACATACTGTAAGTAGTTTGAGTTACTGTTAGCAACAAATTTGTCTGTGAGTGACAATATACTGTACTGCACTAGCGACTGTGTTACACAAACGAAAGTGTCCAAGTCCAGTGTGGACGAGGCAGTGTTGATAGGTGCTCTTGTGATAAGAGTCAAATACTATGAAAATACCAGGGAGAGCCATGCAAAACGTCCTATGAGATCAGCCCTCTGGCCCTGTACACACTCAAGTACAACTGATGTAAAACGCATTTCAAATCAAATCATATCAAATTGTATTTGTCACATGCAACGAATACAACCTTACAGTGAAATACTTACTTACAAGCCCTTAACCAACAATGTAAAAATAAATAAATAAGAGTAAAAAATAATTAAACAGCAGCAGTAAAATAACAATAGTGAGGCTATATACAGAGGGTACCGGTACAGAGTCAATGTGTGGGGGCACCGGTTAGTCGAGGTAATTGAGGTAATATGTACATGTAGGTAGAGTTAAAGTGACCATGCATAGATAACAAACAGAGAGTATCAGCAGCATAAAAGAGGGGTCTGGGTAGCCCTTTGATTAACTGTTTAGGAGTCTTATGGCTTGGGGTAGAAGCTGTTAAGAAGCCTTATGGACCTCGACTTGGCACTCCGGTACACTTGCCGTGCGGTGGCAGAGAGAAATGTCTATGACTAGGGTGGCTGGGGTAAATTTTTAGGGGCTTCCTCTGACACTGCCTGGAATAGAGGTCCTGGATGGCGGGAATCTTGGCCCCAGTGATGTACTGGGCCGTATGCACTACCCTCTGTAGTGCCTTGCGGTAGGAGGCCGAGCAGTTGCCATACCAGGCAGTGATGCAACCAGTCAGGATGCTCTCAATGGTTCAGCTTTTGAGGATCTGAGGACCCATGCCAAACCTTTTCAGTTTCCTGAGGGTGAATAGGCTTTGTGGTGCCCTCTTCACGACTGTCTTGGTGTGTTTGGACTATGATAGTTTGTTGGTGATGTGGACACCAAGGAACTTGAAGTTCTCAACCTGCTCCACTGCAGCCCCATCAATGAGAATGGGGGCATGCTCGGTCCTCCTTTTCCTATAGTCCACAATCATCTTCTTTGTCTTGATCACGTTGAGGGAGAGGTTGTTGTCCTGGTACCACATGGCCAGGTCTCTGACCTCCTGCCTATAGGCTGTCTCATCGTTGTTGGTGATCATGCCTACCACTGTTCGGCAAACTTGATGATGGTGTTGGAGTCGTGCCTGGCCATGCAGTCATGAGTGAACAGGGAGTACAGGAGGGGACTGAGGATGCACCCCTGAGGGGCCCCTGTGTTGAGGATCTGCGTGGCGGATGTGTTGTTACCTACCCTTACCACCTGGGGGCGGCCCGTCTGGAAGTCCAGGATCCAGTTGCAGAGGGAGGTGTTTAGTCCCAGGGTCCTTAGCTTCGTGATGAGCTTTGAGGGCACTATGGTGTTGAACGCTGAGCTGTAGTCAATGAATAGCATTCTCACATAGGTGCTCCTTTTGTCCAGGTGGGAAAGGGCAGTGTTGCGTGCAATAGAGATTGCATCATCTGTGGATCTGTTGAGGCGGTATGCAAATTGGAGTGGGCCTAGGGTTTCTGGGATAATGGTGCTGATGTGAGCCATGACCAGCCTTTCAAAGCACTTCATGGCTATGGTAGTCATTGAGGCAGGTTACCTTAGGGACAGGGACTATGGTGGTCTGTTTGAAACATGTTGGTATTACAGTCTCAGTCGGGGACAGGTTGAAAATGTCAGTGAAAACGCTTGCCAGTTGGTCAGCGTATGCTCGGGGTACACGTCCTGGTAATCCGTCTGGCCCTGCGGCCTTGTGAATATTGACCTGTTTAAAGGTCTTACTCACATCAGCTACGGAGAGCGTGATCACACAGTCATCCGGAACAGCTGATGCTCTCATGCATGCTTCACTGTTACTTGCCTTGAAGTGAGCATAGAAGTAATTTAGCTCACCTGGTAGGCTTGTGTCACTGGGCAGCTCGCGGTTGTGCTTCCCTTTGTAGTCTGTAATAGTTTGCGAGCGTGCCACATGCGACGAGCATTGGAACCGGTGTAGTACGATTCACGGTGTACTACACCGGAACCGGTGCAGTACGACTCTCACGATCCGGGTGAGAGTCCCGCTCCTTGAAAGCGGCAGCTCTAACCTTTAGCTCAGTGCGGATGTTGCCTGTAATCCATGACTTCTGGTTGGTGTAAGTACGTATGGTCACTGTGGGGACGACGTCATTGATGCACTTATTGATGAAAAACTTGGCACAACCATTGTGATACAAGGGAGATTCTGCACAAAAATAATTACACAAGCATTGTGGAGACACCGCACAATGGTTGTGTAAACAACAATTAGTATCACAAAAATATCAGTTGAATCACACCCATTGTGTCAAATGTGTTGTACATCAGTTGTACAAGCTGAGTGTATACAGCACATGCTCTGTGCTGGCATGCAAATCCCAAGCTACAACTCTCTCCCAGTCTACCACACCACAGTGAGTTAGCATTAGCCACTCCAGACTGCTTATGTAATACATAGGACTTATTGCAAGCCAAAGCTATTGCCACCAATTAAACATGAATGAAACAATGTGGACCTTTTCTCCTGGATTATCAACCCAGATAATCTGAGGGTCCGTTTTGTGATATTACTAAAACCTTCTCTGTGACTGTATTTTGTGTGTGTGTGCGTGTGCGTGTGCGTGTGTGTGTGAATGTGTATTGTATGCGATGCATTGCTCTTCCTGAGTTGATATAGTCAGGGTCAATACTGCTATATTCCTCAGTAAATGTAGGAAATGGTCCAAAGAAATTATAATTTTTTACATAAAACAACTTTGCGGGGGCCTTTGAAGGACACATGCACAGACAGTGATGTGGTAAGGCCAGACTATACTTCTTCTGCAGGCCATCATGTCCCCACGCCATACTTATTAACTGTGTGTCTGAGCTGAGGAGAGCACTGCCAGTAACACACACACTGAATAATACAGTATATGCCCAGTCAGGCTGGGCAAAGAAATACTTTGATTAAAAAACCAACTCCAGGGGTTTTTCATTAATACTACTGCTGTATAAAACATGGAGATTTTAGGGTGAGGGACTTCAATATCCCTAGACAGAAACGTAAAAATATCTAAAATGAGTCTAAGCCTTATTTATACTTTACGTATGTACGCAACGCAATAACGCAATGAAATATGCAAAATGGCAATCCTGCGTAGTTGCGTTAAGTTACAAAATGCACACGTTTGCATATTTTTGCTTTGCAAGAACATAGGACCTCCAATTTGTGTAGCTAATTCTGTATTTTCGTTGTGTACACGTAAGACATAAATTAGATCTAAGACACTCAAATAGGACAGAAAGCTTGGAGCTTGGGGACTTTCAGACAAGGGACTCTGATCCTTATGTGAGTTTTCAAAAGTCTTAGACAAGAAACTTCATTACGATACCGCTATGTCCTTCGTGGTCAGCCCGGTTATGACGAAGTTTAATACAGAATCGGAAACCTTTATCATCTAGCTTTTCTTGGCATTTAGGGAAATTGTAGCCTGCAGACACTGTTTCTGCATCCAACTGTGCAGCAGTGTCGTCTTGCCAAATAAGACAATGACAAGCATAAAAAGATTGGCAAAAAAGCTGGAATTTACCCAAAGGATTTCAATAGCATTTTGATTTAAACACTATACTGTCATAGCAAGTTGTATTACAATAAAATATCTTCCTATATAGAGTAGTAGGCATCAGTGAGCACTTCAGTCTGAGCGCATGGTAGGTCACATTGGGAGTTGGGACCATTTAGCATTTGAGCTACGTTGTTTCGCGATGGAAAAGTCAGCCAGATAAAATAAGGGCTAAAGCTGTGTCTGATTACTCTGGGGACCAGTGGGAGGAGAGCTGGACTGTCCACTAAGCACCTGGCTGCTATGGAGACAGGTACAGAGAAACAGACAAATGGCGCAAATATGCACACACGAGCGTGTGGGAGCATGCATGCATGCACATGCACGCACACACACCTGCACAGAGATATACTCAAAAACACACAGACACACAAACACCTGCACAAACACGCATGCACATACAAACACAGGACACGAGTTCGGTAAACACAAATAAAGGTCATTCATAGGTGATGCTTTGAACAACAAGTGCAACAGGCACAGATAGTTCAAACTAGTTGTACTATAATTGGCCTCGCCCCTCTATGGAAATACCCTAACCCAGTGGTCCTCAAACCTGGTCCTGGAGACCCAAAGGGGTGCAAATTTTGTTTTTTTGCCCAAGCAAAATCAAATCATCATCAAGCTTTGATGATTTGAATCAGGTGTGTAGTGCGAAGGCAAAAACAGCAAGGCACATAACCCTAATTACTCAGGTAAGTCGCTCTGGATAAGAACGTCTGCTAAATGACTCAAATCTAAATACAAAGAACTCCATAATTACAGGCATACATGCACACACACGTGACCTTATCACCAAGTGGTCAACCTAGCGTGCCGGACTAAGGACGCCACCAGTTACACAACGGCGTTGTGTTTCACACAAGACGCCTCGTTTCTCTCCCTCAGGCCGATCGGTGGAATTTCATGCACGCTTTATGTAAACTAATCTAACAGAACTGGAGGAAGACTTACTTCTTGAATTGCTTGAGGAAAATGCCCACGTTCATGCCCCGCTTGGAGTCCAGAATGCTGATCTGAGAACAGTAGAAAGAGAGGAACATGATTCAGTACAGGAGGATATATGTGGGAATGATGGTGATGCTAGATTAGGGTTGCAAAGCTACCGGTAATTTACTAAAGTTACCGGGATCTTCAATAATTGTGGTAAATAACAAGGTAAATAAATGACTATACAAAACATTAAGAACACATGCTCTAGCGCTTAACGATTACAAACATACCCATTACATGATGCAGCCACCACTATGCTTGAAAATAATGAAGAGCAGTACTCAGTAAAGTGTTGTATTAGATTTTCTACAAACATAACACTTTTTATTCAGGACAAAAAGTTATTTACTTTGCCACATGTTTTGCAGCATCACTTTAGTGCCTTGTTGCAAACAGGATGCATGTTTTAGAATATTTTGTATTATGTAGAGGTCTCCTTCTTTTCACTTTGTCAATTAGGTTCATTTTTAAATCAATCCATGATTGTGCCCCCTCAATACATGTCAGCCATGCTTTTAAGTTATGTACCAAGTAGGTTCCTCAGGTCCTCTTGGAACTGGCCTTTAAACTATCCCAAAGCCTAGGACCAAGAAGCATGGAGAGGCAGCCTCTAGTTATTATGCCCCCAGCCTCTGGAATAGCCTTCCAGAGAAACTGAGGGGGGCTGAAACTGTGGACATAATTAAAACAAAGATCTTAAAACACATATTTTTAGCTTTGCTTTTCCTTAGGGTGCTTTTTAGTTGTTCAGTTTGCGTAATTCTTTTGTTTTTTATCATATGTGTAGTAAATATTTCAGCTTTTATTTTCATCGTTTTTTATTCGTTTTTCCCCTGTAAAGCACATTGCGTTGCATTCCACGTCTGAAATGTGTTGTATAAATAAAGCTTGATTTGATTTGATTTAGTTTTGTAGAGTAACTACAATGTTGTTGAGCCATCCTCAGTTTTCTTCTATCACAGCCATTGAACTCTGTAACTGTTTTAAAGTAACCATTCAATGTTCAAATCTGAGTTTGTGTGTTGTATGTAAATAATATTAATATTTTAGCTGACCGAAACACATTTAGATGCATCTGGAAATGATGGACAAATGAACATTCATGGATATAGTCTTCTTAGAAGGGACAGGAATAGACATGGTGGGGATGTAGCACTGTACATTCAGAATCATATACCTTTTAAGAGGAGGGATGACCTTAATGTATGTCAAATAGAGGCACTATGGCCTCAAGTACATCTATCTGCCTCACCAGGCACCCATATTGGTGGGATGTGTGTATAGACCTACTAGCTCTAAGGTGTCCTATCTGGATGATTTATGTACTGGGTTTGACCAGGCCACAGATAGTAAAAAAGAGATGTATTTATCTTGGGTGATTTTAATATGAATGGGAAGGATCATAATAATTCAAATAGAACTAAATTGATGAGATATGCCGAGAACTGTGGTTTGAAACAAATGGTTAATGATACTAATAGACCATCAAATAAGTTGGGTCACCGTTCAGACACGTGCATTGATCTGATCTTCTGTAATATACCATTGCAATGCTTAAAAGCCAGATCAATGCCAATGACAGACCATAATATTGTGACCATAACCATGAACACCAAGGTTCCAAAGAAACCCCCAAGGATTGTGGTCAAGATACATTTTTAAACATTTAATCATGAGCTATTTCAAAATGATTTGGCTGCTGCACCCTGTGAGTTGATTTGTCTAGAGGATGATTTGAATCACACTACAGAATGTTTTATTGATTTGCTCACTGATGTAATGGACCATCATGCTCCAGTAAGAAAGAGTACAGTTGGGGCTTGTCCATCTCCATGGATTGATGATTCACCAACTACTTCTCAGATAGAGTTCAGTGTGTCAAATCGGAGGGCCTGTAGTCCGGACCTCTGGCAGTCTCTATGGGGGTGCCACAGGGTTCAATTCTCGGGGCGACTCTTTTCTCTGTATATATCAATGATGTCGCTCCTGCTGCTGGTGATGCTCTGATCCACCTCTACGCAGACGACACCATTCGGTATACATCTGGCCCTTCTTTGGACACTGTGCTAACAAACCTTCAAACGAACTTCAATGACATACAACATTCCTTCCGTGGCCTCCAACTGCTTTTAAATGCTAGTAAAACTAAATGAATGCTCTTCAACCGATTGCTGCCCGCACCCTCCCACCCGACTAGCATCACTCCGCTGGACGGTTCTGACCTAGAATATGTGGACAACGACAAATACCTAGGTGTCTGGTTAGACTGTAAACTCTCCTTCCAGACTCACATTAAGCATCTCCAATCCAAAATTAAATCTAGAAATCGGCTTCCTATTTCGCAACAAAGCCTCCTTCACTCATGCTGCCAAACATACCCTCGTAAAACTGACTATCCTGCCGATCCTTGACTTCGGCGACGTCATCTACAAAATAGCCTCCAACACTCTACTCAGCAAACTGGATGTAGTCTATCACAGTGCCATCCGTTTTGTCACCAATGCCCCATATACCACCCACCACTGCAACCTGTATGCTCTCATTGGCTGGCCCTCACTACATATTCGTCACCAAACCCACTGGCTCCAGGTCATCTATAAGTCTTTGCTAGGTAAAGCCCCACCTTATCTCAGCTCACTGGTCACTATAGCAACATCCACAGGTAGCACGCATTCCAGCAGGTATATTTCACTGGTCATCCCCAAAGCCAACACCTTCTTTGGCCGCCTTTCCTTCCAGTTCTCTGCTGCCAATGACTGGAACGAATTGCAAAAATCACTGAAGCTGGAGTCATATCTCCCTCTCTAAATAGCACACCCAACTACCTCAACCCCACATCATTACTTACCCTCTTGCTCTTTTGCACCCCAGTATCTCTACTTGCACATCATCATCTGCACATCTATCACTCCAGTGTTAATGCAACATTGTAATTATTTTGCCTCTATGGCCTATTTATTGCTTACCTCCCTACTCTTCTACATTTACACACACTGTACATAGATTTTTCTATTGTGTTATTCGACTGTACGTTTTCCTATTTGATCATCGACTGTATCCTACTTCATTTGCACACACTGTATATAGACTTTTTCTATTGTATTATTGACTGCATGTTTGTTTATTCCATGGATGACCTGTGTTGTTTTTTGTCGCACTGCTTTGCTTTATCTTGGCCAGGTCGCAGTTGTAAATTAGAACTTGTTCTCAACTGGCCTACCTGGTTAAATAAAGGTGAAATAAAAAAATAAAAAAAGCTTTAAACTGTGGAATACCGCAGGGCAGTTGCCTTGAGCCACTTCTTTACTTAATATATACCAATGACCTTCCTCATGTCTTATCTGAAACTCAAGCTGCTATATTTGCTGATGATACTATCATTTCTACAGCAAGACAATCGGTTCAACAGGTACAGCAAGCTCTACAAGTTGATCTGGAAAATATCAGGAGTGGGTTTGCCGGAACAAACTTGTCTTAAACACCAAGAAAACCAAAGTTATGTTTGTCTGTTCCACCAGGAAAAGGTCAACACAGCATGGGATACAATTAAGTATGGGGGGAGTACAAATTGAGGAAGTGGCAGAAACCAAACTACTAGGAGTGCATGTAAAAAAATATATTATATAACTGCATGCATGATCAGAAGGATAGCTAAATATTTCCTAGGAAAGATTCTTAAGCAAATAACCCAAGCATTAATTGGGAATCAGGTGAATTAGTGTTCTGTGGTCTGGGAAAATGCATCATCAAGTTAAGTTAGGAGGCTGCAGATTGCACAGAAGAAAGCAGCAAGGATTTCTTTTATTTCATAATATACACCATTTAAATCGGCCAAACTCTATTCACAACAGTATTCAGTTGGTAAGAGACAGACATTCAGTAAATACTAGGAATAGATTGTCCACCATCTATGTGTTATCCAGACAGAAAAGACTGCTAGAGTATTTATCTGGTCAATATGTCAGTGTATTATGTCTGTTTGTATGTGAAAATGTGATCGTATTATAAATTGTATTTTAATGCTTAAGGACTCTTGGAAGTTTTGTCCAAATGAGGACTAAAAGAGATCCTGATAAAATAAAATCAAACCATTGGCCTCGTGGTGAAATCCCTGAGAAGTCAGGGAGTCAGGAAGGACGCCTGTATCTTTGTAGTGACTGAGTGTATTGATACACCATCCAAAGTATAATAAATAACTTCACAATGCTCAAAAGGATATTCAATGTCTGCTTTTTTATCCATCTACTAATAGGTGCCCTTCTTTGTGAGGCACTGGAAACCCTCCATGGTCTTTGTTGTTGAATCTGCGTTTGAAATTCACTGCTTGACTGCGGTACCTTACAGATAATTGTATGGGGTACAGAGATGAGGTAGTCATTCAACTAATATTGCACACAGAGTGAGTCCATGCAACTTATTATGTGACTTGTTAAGTACTCCTGAACTTATTTAGGCTTGCCAAAACAAATTGGGTTGAATACTTACTGACTCAAGACATTTCAGCTTTTCATTTTTAATTAATTTGTAAACATTTCTAAAAAAGTAATTCCACTTGGATATTATGGAGTATTGTGTGTAGGCCAGTGACAACATCAATTTAATCCATTTTAAATGCTGGCCATAACAGAACAAAATGTTGAAAAAGTCAAGGGGTGTGAATACTTTCTGAAGGCACTGTATGTCCTACGTACAATCAAAGGGTTCTCGGGAGTAGTGCGCAGCATGTTGCTATATTTGGAGTCCCTTGAGGAATAGGGGTTGTGAAATAACAGCCTATATTCCCTCCAGGTTGCTCAGACTGTGACATTAGCTTCACTAAGCCTCACGCGGGCATAGCTTTACAGTTCGCTCAAAGCCTTTTTCAGGGGTATACAATGATTTACACTACACTCGCCATTGACACGTTTCCTGTTTCGAGACACGCATGCCGTAAAATTGGCTTTTGTATCGGTTAGTATTATTTCCATCCCTCGAGACAAAGCTGATTGTGCTGTGCTGTTAAGTAGTTGTGTAAGCTTGTGTTCTGTGATAAGTACAGTGACTTCCAAGAATAACCTTTGAGTTCAGGTTCAGGTTCAGTATACTGTCTGTCTATACTGCTCTTGTTGTTGTCAATTTATGTTTTGTTATATTGTTTTTACTACAGAGCAAACTGCCATACCAACCAGTCAATCTTAGTCATGTTAGCGCAAACCCAAAACTCATTGTTAAGCACATTATACTGCTAACGTCTTTTTCTAGTGAAGTGGACCTACCAGCACTCTTATGTCCTGTAATTCCACCAGTAAAACATAAACAGGTCAGGGCGTATCCCCATCCACCATTCACAATCTACCCAGTCAGACTCACCTCGTCCTTGTTCTCCTTGAAGGACCTGGACCGGGTGATGCGGGCTGACGAGAACCCACCGGTGGCGGGCACACCCTCCCGGCCCTGCGCCTCCTCCTGCTGGCCGAACAGCTCCTCCACGGAGCGCACGTCGATCTGGTACTGCTGCTGGCAGCGCACGGCCATGGTCCAGATGTTGGGCTGGCCCCGCACCTTCTCCTCCGGGATGGGCTTCCAGAAAAAGCTACGCACCCTCCGCTTCTTCCGCACACCATGGCTGGAGAGGGAGGTTGGTGGTGGGGGAGGGGGAGGAGGGGCGTTCGGGGGCAGGGGTGGTGGTGACGGTGGGGCGTAGTGGTGGGGTAGTGTGGTAGGGTGCAGGGGGGGTTCGTTGGGGAAGAGAGAGGGGAGATTAGAAGGTGAGGGGGCTGTCTCTTATACACATCTAGATGTGTATAAGAGACAGGTGTGGTAGGGTGCAGGGGGGGTTCGTTGGGGAAGAGAGAGGGGAGATTAGAAGGTGAGGGGGCTGTCTCTTATACACATCTAGATGTGTATAAGAGACAGGTGTGGTAGGGTGCAGGGGGGGTTCGTTGGGGAAGAGAGAGGGGAGATTAGAAGGTGAGGGGGTGTGGCCCGACATTGGGGAGAGGTCGGAGGTGGTGCTGGTAGTGCTGGTGGTGCTGGCTGTGGTGGCGGCGCTGCTGCACTCACTGCTGCAGCTCTCTGTCTCATTAGCCAGCGACGGGCTGCTCATAACATGCATCACACTAGTGCACCATTGGGGTGGGGCCTAGTTCTGAGAGTCCACTGCGTCAGATTCTCTCTGCCCTCAATTTCGCTCTCGAGAGTTTGGAGTAGCCCAATCAACTAACAACCTTTCACACAACTTAAACTCAAGTTATTCAGGTATGTCGAAGAAATCATAAACTGTCTGTGGTTTTAAAAACTAATAAAATCACGGGTCAAGGGTTAAATGTCAAAATAGCTCGAGCACAATAGACGTTCTGTCTAGTCACGGCGAGGTTAACATGCTCTCTGATTCCGTCTGTCTCCATCTTGCTGCCCGTATACCATCACTTCAAACTGGGCCTTGGTAGGGTTCTGGCGCGTTCTGTGGAGGTCGTCGTTGGGGGAACCACCATGGACCTATAAGGAGGTACAAAAACAACACAAGAAAGGATTATTTGGGGGCAGCCATGCATGTTGTCCCCAGGATAATCTAAATTAGGGGAAATTGAGGGGTGCGACACATCAAAAGAGAGAAGGGGGAACCACCCCGGTCGAGGGGAAACCACAATAGGGATATGACAGACTCCATTATTCTTTTGAAGTCCTTGAAGTCAACCTGCTGGGTGTAAAATGTCCGGTGACACTAGTCTACACATACTTACGCCCAGGGTTACTGGAAGGTATCCAAAGCACAACATGGATTTGCCAGGAGCGTATTTAGTTTTCCACAGGTTAGCGAACATGCCATTTCTTTTTCCCTTTGTGGATTTTAATATAGTTTTAGAGTATTAAACCATTGAATTGGATTGATTTACATTTGTACTAAAGTTCCCAGTCCACTTCTCTGTGGAACTTTTCTCATGTAGGAGTTAAATATCATAAATTGGATGATAGGTTGTTCTACTGACCTACCTTTATGACTGGGAGTGGACTGACCAATCTACTACATGAGTGACATCATCTTAGACCTTTGCATAAAATGAGTAATACTCCATCGACGTTCGCACAATAACCCACATTTCAATATGCAAAGCACCTGATATCACAAAGACAGCTGTTGCCACAGGAGCGGCACAAAACATAAAGGTCAACTTTGAGAGAAAAGTACCTCAAACCATAACGAACCACCTTAAACAACCAAAACAACTGCTGCACTCCCGAGTGGCGCAGCGGCCTGAGGCACTGTGTCTCAGTGCAAGAGGCGTCACTCCAGTCTCTGGTTTGAATCCAGGCTGCATCACATACGGCCATGATTAGGAGTCTTATAGGGCGGTGCACAATTGGCCCAGCGTTGCTGGGGTAGGCCGTCATTGTAAATAAGAATTTGTTCTTAATTGACTTGCCTAGTTAAATAAATAAAGGACCTTAGTTTCTACTGAATATGATGCATTATTCTTGTAAGGAAGCATTTGAACCAGTCCTGGCACAATGATCATATTGCCAACTGACATTTACTCCTGAGGTGCTGACCTGTTGCACCCTCGACAACCACTGTGATTATTATTATTTGAACCTGCTGGTCATCTATAAACATTTGAACATCTTGGCCATGTTCTGTTATAATCTCCACCCGGCACAGCCAGAAGAGGACTGGCCACCCCTCATAGCCTGGTCCTCTCTAGGTTTCTTCCTAGGTTTTGGCCTTTCTAGGGAGTTTTTCCTAGCCACCGTGCTTCTACACCTGCATTGCTTGCTGTTTGGGGTTTTAGGCTGGGTTTCTGTACAGCACTTTGTGACATCAGCTGATGTAAAAAGGGCTTTATAAATACATTTGATTGATATTTCATGCAAAGCCTGATTGCTTAAATGTTGTTTTGTGTTACATGCCAAAATCATCTTAAAGTTACTTTATTGAGCTACACAGTCAATTTCAATTCAGGATGATTTGTACATTGAATGCAAAGCAGGTTAATATCGGGGATATTGACTTGCATTGGTTTTTGGAGAAAAATTATAAAAAGTTTGGAGAAAGTGGCAAGGTAAAGTAAACCAAAGCATGGGTTGCTATCTTTTCTGCTTACAGGGTAAGGAAACCAATATATAATTTTGTAATTTGGGTGAGCCATCTCTTTAAGGTCCGCTTTAACAATACCTTCTGTTGTACAGTACTTTCAGGTTTTGTCTGATAATAAGAATGAAAGGAGTAGCCTCTGGAAAACGGATATGAAGACAGAAGACTCGATCACATTTCTCTCATCCTAGTCCCTTTGTCTGTTTGATAAAAGACCACGACCATAAGGAAGGCAAATAGGGTCTTCCTCCCTTTTCAAATCAACCCCCATAGTTCTGTGATGGTGACTAACTCTCTTTCAGAACAACACATCACTCACAACCCAAGCTGACATTGCCTTGGTCATGTGATAGCCACTCATTTCCAAACAAGGAAAGGGATAGCTGACCTGACAAAACAAGGAACTGGATATGAGGCATAATAATGGTACAGTGGAAACATCAGTCAGGAAATATCAGTGCTCCAGTATGCCCCTAGGGACTGACTTAAGATCAGCCTATCATTAACCATTTGAGCCAAAACAAAATCAAACTGACCCTGGGTCAGGGATTTAAGACATTTATGGTAACCCTTTAGTCTATTTTAACCAAAGAAAGGCCTGCTGTTTTCTGGATCTTTCCATGTCATGGCAACGGCACTACATCCGTTAGCGCCCTGTCCACCGGATCCCAGGGGTCTTTTACTAATTCATACGGCTGACGTCACGGCCGGCCTCGTGTTGCCTGCTCGTAGTGCAACTTCAGCTGTCCTGTCCTCGCCCGTCGCTCATGCCTTATTCATGGGGCCTGTGAGGAGCAGTTGACCCCATGGTGAATCATCTTCTAAAAGGATGCTGCTAGATATGTGGTGATTAGGTAGGCTAGGCTAGGCTAGGCTATGCTATGGTAGGAGATGCTATTGGGAAAACAGGCAGTTGGAGGGAGGGGGTTAAAGCTGCTATAGCCGCCTTCTCTGGCTCACTCGACTATCTGGTTGTTGTCATAATGTATTTGCTGCGAAGTCAGCTGCTCCGGAGTCGCATGGTGTACACACGCACGCACACACACACACACACACACACACACACACACACACACACACACACACACACACACACACACACACACACACACACACACACTGGAGGGAATAGGGCTAGGGGGAATAGAGGCAGTTTTACGGGTTCCTGACCAATTGTGCTATTTTGTGTATTTTTTTAAGCTTTTTTTGTACATAATGTTTTCGCAATCGTTTCCTATGGCAGATAAGAGCTTCTGGGCATAAACACAGCTATCACTAACCTCGACTTGGACGAGGACTTCTACTTCAACGAGTCGGAAGTGAAATATATATTGATTATGTCAGATCAGGCCCAGATCACGAACAATCGAAGAAGGAGGGGACGGCGCTGTAGAGGCCGGCGTGTGGGATACCGGACGAGACTACAACGGAGAGTGGACAAATCGCCTCTACCCTCCGTTCTATTGGCGAACATGCAATCACTGGAGAATAAACCGGATGAGCTCTAGAGTTTTGGACGACTATGTGATCACGCTCTCCGTAGCTGATGTGAGTAAGACCTTTGAACAGGTCAACATTCACAAGGCCGCAGGGCCAGACGGATTGCCAGGACGTGTACTCCGAGCATGCGCTGACCAACTGGCAAGTGTCTTCACTGACATTTTCAACCTGTCCCTGACTAAGTCTGTAATACCAACATGTTTCATGCAGACCACCATATTCCCTGTGCTCAAGAACACTAAGGTAACCTAACTAAATGACTACCGACCCGTAGCACTCACGTCTGTAGCCATGAAGTGCTTTGAAAGGTTGGTCATGGCTCACATCAACACCATTATCCCAGAAACCCTAGACCCACCCCAATTTGCATACCGCCCCAACAGATCCACAGATGATGCAATCTCTATTGCACTCCACACTGCCCTTTCCCACCTGGACAAAAGGAGCACCTATGTGAGAATTGACTACAGCTCAGCGTTCAACACCATAGTGCCCTCAATGCTCATCACGAAGCTAAGGACCCTGGGACTAAACACCTCCCTCTGCAACTGGATCCTGGTCTTCCTTGACGGGCCGCCCCCAGGTGGTAAGGGCAGGTAACACATCTGCCACGCTGATCGTCAACACAGGGGCCCCTCAGGGGTGCATGCTCAGTACCCTCCTGTGCTCCCTGTTCACTCATGACTGCATGGCCAGGCACGACTCCAACACCATCACCAACAAACTATCATGGTCCAAACACACCAAGACAGTTGTGAAGAGGGCACGACAAAGCCTATTCCCCCTCAGGAGACTGAAAAGATATGGCATGGGTCCTCAGATCCTCAAAAGGTTCTACAGCCGCACCATCGAGAGCATCCTGACTGGTTGCACTACAGAGGGTAGTGCGTACGGCCCAATACATCACGGGGGCCAAGCTAACTGCCATCCAGGACCTCCATACCAGGAGGTGTCAGAGGAAGGCCCTAAGAATTTTCAAAGACTCCAGTCACCCAAGTCATAGACTGTTCTCTCTGCTACCGCATGGCAAGCGGTACCAGAACGCTAAGTCTAGGTCCAAAAGGCATAAGACTCCTGAACAGTTAATCAAAGGGCTACCCAGACCACTCTTTTACACTGCTGCTACTCTCTGTTTATTATCTATGCATAGTCCCTTTAACTCCACCTACATGTACATATTACCTCAATTACCTCGACTAACCGGTGTCCCAGCACATTGATTCTGTAACGGTGCCCCCTGTATATAGCCTCGCTATTGTTATTTTACTGCTGCTGTTAAATTATTTGTTACTTTTATTTGTATTTTTTTACTTATTTTTCTTAACTGCATTGTTGGTTAAGGGCTTGTAAGTAAGCATTTCACTGTAAGTGGTGGTGGAAGATGCCGTTTTTGGAGTGGAGGATGAAGTGAAAGAAGATGAAGACGTTTTTGGTTGTATTCAGCGCCTTTGACAAATAAAATTTGATTTGATTTGAAAACATTAAGAACACCTGCTCTTTCCATGACATATACTGACCAGGTGAATACAGATGAAAGCTATGATCGCTCACTTGTTAAATCCACTTCAATCAATGTAGATGAAGGGGAAGAAACAGGTTAAAGAAGGGTTTTTAAGCCTTAAGACAATTGAGACATGGATTGTGTATGTATGCCATTCAGAGGGGTGAATAGGAAAGACAAAAGATTTAAGTACCTTTGAACGGGGTATGGTAGTATGTGCCAGGTGCACCGGTTTGTGTCAAGAACTGCAACTCTGCTGGGTTTTTCACGCTCAACAGTTTCCCGTGTGTATCAAAAATGGTCAACCACCCAAAGGACATCCAGTCAACTTGACACAACTGCGATACGCATTGGAGTCAACATGGGCCAGCATACCTGTGAAACGCTTTCGACACCTTGTAGAATCCTTTGAGGCTGTTTGAGGGCAAAAGGGAGGGGGATGGGGGGTGCAACTCAACATTAAGAAGTTGTACTTAGGGCCTCCCGGGTGGCGCAGTGGTCTAGAGCACTGCATCACAGTGCTATGCTGTGCCACCAGAGTCTGGGTTCGCGCCCAGGCTCTGTCGCAGCCGGCCGCGACCGGGAGGTCCGTGGGGCGACGCACAATTGGCTTAGCGTCGTCCGGGTTAGGGAGGGTTTGGTCGGTAGGGATATCCTTGTCTCATCACGCTCCAGCGACTCCTGTGGCGGGCCGGGCGCAGTGCGCGCTAACCGAGGGGGGCGGGTGCACGGTGTTTCCTCCGACACATTGGTGCGGCTGGCTTCCGGGTTGGAGGCGCGCTGTGTTAAGAAGCAGTGCGGCTTGGTTGGGTTGTGCTTCGGAGGACGCATGACTTTCGAGCTTCGTCTCTCCCGAGCCCGGGTACGGGAGTTGTAGCGATGAGACAAGATAGTAATTACTAGCGATTGGATACCACGAAAATTGGGGAGAAAAGGGGATAAAATTTAAAAAATATATATAAATAAAATAAAAAAAAGTTGTACTTAATGTTTTGTACACTCAGTGTATATAATTTTAAAGTCAGAGCATTCCCACAGATGTTCAAATAATGCTAACTGTCAACGACAGCTTAAAACAGCAGTGCTAGTTTGGGGCATCTTGAGACAAAAGAGAAGACAGGACCCCAAGAAGACAACAACAAGAGTGTCTGCTCCCTTCTAAAGAGACAGTAAACTATTTGTAACTCTGTAAAATGCCCTGAAGGCAACAGACAGAGTTGGAATGAGTGTCTAGCTACAATACATCCACCTGCTGTACTGAGAGTGAGTCAGCCCAGACAGACTGTTGAGGATCTCATTGTGGTAGTCCACCTGTTGTCAGCCCTGCAGCGTTCCCACTCCCATCAGTCTTTATCAGTGACAGGGATACCCCACCCAGCCTCATTAACCACTGGGCACGATGTGTCCCCCGCCACAGAGAGAAAGGGTTAAGATGGACGCACAAAGGCTCCTTTAAAGTTTATCTTTAAAGGAGAGGTAGTGTGGATTGTTGAAGCTGGCTTTTAAGCCCTGAGGACAGTGTGGCCAGATTCTACACAATAGGGGGAAAGGGGTGTGGCAGAGACATGATATTGGATGTGTGTGTGTATGTGGTTCCCCAACTCTCGGGTGACATTCTTTACCTAGACCATGTGGCATATTACTTTCCCCCTAGCCCACCACCATCTTCTCATTCACTACTCCAATATTGGTGGCTAAGGAGACAAATCCTCCTCCAGATCAGAGGGTGAGTTGTAATCCGGCGTCCCCAAGAGAGGTTACTTCCTGTGGCTGTTTGAGCTTTTGTTAACCCCAGCACAAACACACAGTCACACACACACACACACACGCGCACACACAGTCTGAGTGCTCGTTAACCCCCGCAGCGCCGGGGCTTTTCACTGGCACAGTCGGGGCAGAGAGGGTCCGCCTCTCTGGGATTAAGCCAATCCTGCATCCGCCATCATCGCAGCGGAAACGCTTATTAGAGGAGAGCAGCTTTGCGGAGAGCTCAGTGGGGAATGGCTCCCGTGCTTTAGAACTTCTCTGTTTTAGATCCCTCAAAAGGTTCTTGATCTGGACTTGTCTACGTGTGTAAGGTAGTCAAATTGCCTATGGCCTTCTTTCGTGTCTTCGTCATATCTCTTTGCCCTATTTTACTAGTGTTTACCTCAGTAGGACTGCTTGTTGACCTTGTAACAGTGAATCTTGTCCACATCTGTCTCTTTTCACTGTTCACCATCATGGAATGAATGTGTCATACCGGGATCAGTGTTTTCTGTTCAGGCTCCTTTTCAAGATACTATAGTAAAATCAGCACACTATGTCATAGAAACAGTCCTCTGCCTGGGCTGTCTAGTCGTATCTACACTGTATATTTATATTATCTTTCAAACCAAACTTGCTAGGAAAACAAGGCAGCTTAGGCTTTGTTCAGTTTAGTACAGCATACCGGCTTCCTCACTTCCCCCTTCTCTGACACATCAGATGGGGAGGTGAGTGACACACTCAAGCACACACACACACGCACATAGAAACAGTAAGGGGAGGCGGAGTGTGAGTGAGGCAGAGCAAACGATGGGGCGAGCAGGTGGATATATCAACTGTGTGAGATTAAACACACGCAGGCATTTACACAGACATACATAAACACAGTTACCCAGATACCCAGACAAAAGAGCCTCTCAGCCAAACAATCTCCTTTAATAAAAAGGATATGAAATGACGCCTTATGGGTGCGTGTGGCAAACAGGGACAGATGCTTCCAGTACACGCTGTACAACAGTCACTGGCAACAGCAGCAGAGACACCCAGGGCGGCAGGTAGCCTAGTGGTTAGAGCGTTGGGCCAGTAACTTAAAGGTTGCAGGATTGAATCCCAGAGCTGATAAAAAGCTGTCGTTCTGCCCCTGAGCAAGGCAGTTAACCCACTGTTCCCCAGGCGCCGAAGATGTGGATGTCAATTATGGCAGCCCCCCACACCTCTCTGATTTAGTGGGTTAAATGTGGAACACACATTTCAGTTGTACAACTGACTGTCATTCAGCCAGGGCAGGAGATGACAGATTGCAGCAATAATGTAGCCTAGGGTGATCACAATACTGCTTTCAGTCTTATCTGCTCGTGGTCTTGTCTACTCTGGTCTATCCACTTTCATACGTCACTGAAACCACCGCAACTCCTGTCGTGCAATATGTGTTACTCAGAGCAAAATGTGTCACTGTACCTGACGAGTCGAGGATTGAAATGTTTTGAGTGTAGACCAAAACCTCATCCATCTACTGTTATGAATTTTGACAACAACTAGCACAAACAACAGATGAATAAATCTGCCATTCACTGTCTGGAGGGGATGTTAGGCAACGGTGTGAACAACGGGGGCTTTTATTAGACAAATCCTGATCGGATTCAGGAAAGAAAAGGGATTAATCAAATACTTTGAAAGATTGAGATTAAGACTGAGATTAGTGCTCGGATGGAGCCTGTATTTTCTGATTGAACATTATAGGCCAGTGTAAGTAGCTCTAGTAACTGAAAATGCACATGTCCCTTATGAAAATGAATCTCTCTTCCAGAATGAACGACAGAAAAATCAAAGTTGCAGTCTTAAACAGGTACTGACCTCTAGGTTCCCTGGCACCCTCTTCTCTATAGTGCACTACTTTTGACCAGAGCTTTTGACCAGAGAACTATAGACCCTGGTCAAAAGTAATGCACTATACAGGGAATATGGTGCCATTTGGGACACAACCAGACAGACAGCTTACATAAGCTTCTAAGTTGATGCAATATTCAACACAGCGAAAGCAACATGTACTTGCTCCTATGCAAATATATTATGAATTCATGATTCTCAAAGGAGCTCTTCCTTTGAAAGTTTGAGCCATTTCTACCAAGATACTTCATAAGAAGTCACTGCGCATTTCATGGGGCATCTTCTATCATAAATCTTCTATTATGAATCAAATGAATTAAAACAAATAAATCATTATAGAAATCCAGTTGGATTATGCTACACACAGATAGGCCTAGATGCACTGGGAATCAAACATGCAAACTTGACATGTTAATGGACCTTGAAGGAGGGGAAGTTGATTCCCTATTGTCTTTAGACTTTCTACTAATGTTAAAACATGAAAGAACTGTACACATCTAACCAAATCCTTTCCCTGGGTTAAATGCTCCCAGTTTAGAACATCATCCCTAGAGACAAATAACTCACCATTTAGACTCTTGCTGAGCAAACATTTTATCTAATGCGTCCCTACCATCTGTCAAATGAGCTCCTTATAAAGTGAAAGCCCTCTCCCTAAACACACACATACTTTCCCTCCCACTTTCCCTCCTTCCCCCTATCTCATCTCTTGACTGAGGTGTTCAAACACTACATTGTTTTATGGTACGAGTATGTCCCTCCCTATTGGGATGGCTGTGATAATTTAGGGCCAATAAAATATATCCAATGAAGGATACTAGCGTCTAAATTTTAAGATAAGGGAGAACTACTGCTTGACCTCTATTTCATAGCATCCCAAATAATCAAATGCAACCAGTACATTATCAGACGATAGGATCTGCTGCTGGTTCAAGCTGGACTCAGGGGTAGACATAATATAGTAAATGTAAATCTGGGACACTCCAATTAAAATGATATGTTACGTTTCATATGGTATGTATCAATTTGTGGATGTCTATCATCCATTTCGTATGGTATGTTACGAATTGAAATTCGTACATGTTACGAAATTTGCAAAACATATGATATGTTACAAATTACAATTTGTCTAGGAAGCTAACTCTAACGTTAGCTCGGTGGCTAACGTTAGCTAGGCTAGGGGCTATGGTTAGCGGTTAAGGTTAGGGTTAAGGTTAGGGCTAGGAGTTAGGTTAAAGGGTTAACGTTAGGGGAAGGATTAGCTAACATGCTAAGTAATTGCAAAGTAGCTAAAACATAGTAATAGTTGCTAAGTTGCTAATTAGCAAAAACGCTAAAGTTGTCCATGATGAGATTCGAACACGCAACCTTTGGGTTGCTAGACGTTTGTGTCATACGCCCGACCAGCCACCCTACTTCTATTTTTGCCTAAAGTAACCTTCTATCTTATGTAACCATACCAAACGTAACATATCCTACTAATTTGAGTATCCCGGATTTACGGTTATTATGTTACGTATGAGACAAGGCTGGCTGGTTAAGCATATTCTGCAGGATCAAGGATACAAACAAACAACCAAAGCTGTGTATGGGACAGGTCATTATACTGGGTGTAAGGGTGTAACAGAACTCAATAGCTCATTACAAATCTCCCGGCTGTTAATGAGCTTTCAGCAAATTATCAGTTTGTTGTTGGTCTACTAGTAATTATGGACACTGAAATAATGGACACGGATGATAAGGCCACAGTGAACTTTGCAATGAGGGAAGTAGTTATACTAATCAAACACATTATTTGTGAATAATATAGAGGTTCACCTCACAATATTCAGACAAAACATTTATCCAGACTAAATATTATGTTGTAATCAATTAAGCTACATAACAATTTTAGATGTGCAACGGATACACTTTATGGTTTGGAAAGCAGTCATAACAAATGGCAATCAAAAACATGAAAATAAAGTTATTTTCAAATCTCCTTGGTTTTTAGAGTCGATCTGGGATCACCAAAATGATCATCATTCTTCCTCCAAACTGTCCCCCTCTGCCTCCCTGCTCTGACTCAACAGTGGCCTACAGACTACATTTTTTTCTCAAAACGTTGCTACTAATACACTTCTATTCATTTTCTCCGCATCATAAACTCGTTCCCGGTGCGAGAGGGGCCGGGTGAAGGTGACAGTAATTACAGTGGCAAGAAAAAGTATGTGAACCATTTGGAATTACCTGGAAATCTGCCTAAATTGATCATAAAATTGGATCTGATCTCCATCTGTCACAACAATAGACAAACACAGTCTGCTTAAACTAATAACACACAAACAATTATACGTTTTCATGTCTTTATTGAACACACAGTGTAAACATTCACAGTGCAGGGTGGGAAAAGTATGTGAACCCTTGGTTCTAATAACTGGTTAACCGTACTTTGGCAGTAATAACCTCAACCAAACGTGTTCTGTAGTTACGGATCAGAACTGCACAACGGCCAGGAGGAATTTTGGACCATTCCCCTTTACAAAACACTTTCAGTTCAGCAATATTCTTGGGATGTCTGGTGTGAACCGCTCTCTTGAGGTCATGCCACAGCATCTCAATCGGATTAAGGTCAGGACTCTGACTGGGCCACTCCAGAAGGCATATTTTCTTCTGTTGAAGCCATTGTGTTGTTGATTTAACTTCTGTGTTTTGGGTCGTTGTCCTGTTGCATCACCCAACTTCTGTTGAGCTTCAATGTGCACTTTTGCAAACTTCAGACGTGCAGCAATGTTTTTTTTGGACAGCAGTGGCTTCTTCCGTAGTGGCCTCCCATGAACACCATTCTTGTTTAGTGTTTCACGTATTGTAGACTCGTCAATAGAGATGTTAGCATGTTCCAGAGATGTCTTTAAGTCTTTAGCTGACACTGTAAGATTCTTCTTAATGAGCATTTTATGCAAGTCAACAATTCTTAATCTTGGGTCTTCTGAGATCTCTTTTGTTCGAGGGCATGGTTCACATCAGGAAATGCTTCTTGTGAATAGCAAACTAAAATTTTGTGAGTGTTTTTTATAGGGCAGGGCAGCTCTAACCAACATCTCCAATCTCGTCTCAATGATTGTACTCCAGGTTAGCTGACTCCTGACTCCAATTAGCTTTTGGAGAAGTCATTAGAGGTTCACATACTTTTTCCAAACTACACTGTGAATGTTTAAATTATGTATTCAATATAGACAAGAAAAACACAATAATGTGTGTGTTACTAGTTTAAGCAGACTGTGTTTGTCTGTTGTTGTGACTTAGATGAAAATCAGATCTAATTGTATGACCAATTTATGGAGAAATCCAGATAATTCCAAAGGGTTCACAATACTTTTTCTTGCCACTGTACACTTAATTCATATCTCTATTCAATTTTCTCTGCGGCTCCAATTATTTATTCCTCCTCCAGTTGTTTTGCAATTGAGTAAAGGACATTAGGGGCACGGATGACACGGATGGCCGCATATTTGTCACACTGTGGAATTATTCAAATGATTTGTGGTGTGATGGAAGTCAAACATACAGACAGATTCATCAATAAAAAGTAAACCTACACAATCTTACTGTAAACATTAGTAAGATATATACAGTTGAAGTTGGAAGTTTACATACACCTTAGCCAAATACATTTAAACTCAGTTTTTCACAATACCTGACATTTAATCCTCGTAAAAATTCCCTGTCTTAGGTCAGTTAGGATCACCACTTAATTTTAAGAATGTGAAATGTGAGAATAATAGTTGAGAGAATGATTTATTTCAGCTTTTATTTCTTTCATCACATTCCCAGTGGGTCAGAAGTTGACATACACTCAATTAGTATTTGGTAGCATTGCCTTTAAATGTTTTCACTTGTGTCAAACGCATTGGGGAGCCTTCCACAAGCTTCCCACAATAAGTTGGGTGAATTTTGGCCCATCCCTCCTGACAGAGCTGGTGTAACTGAGTCAGGTTTGTAGGCCTCCTTGCTCGCACACACTTTTTCAGTTCTGCCCACAAATGTTCTATAGGATTGAGGTCAGGGCTTTGTGATGGCCACTCCAATACCTTGACTTTGTTGTCCTTAAGCCCTTTTGCCACAACTTTGGAAGTATGCTTGGGGTCATTGTCCATTTGGAAGACCCATTTGCGACCAAGCTTTTACTTCCTGACTGATGTCTTGAGATGTTGCTTCAATATATCCACATAATTTTCCTCGCTCATGATGCTATCTAGTTTGTGAAGTGCACCTGTCCCTCCTGCAGCAAAGCACCCCCACAACATGCTGCTGTCACCCCCGTACTTCACGGTTGGGATGGTGTTCTTTGGCTTGCAAGCCTCCCCCTTTTTCCTCCAAACATAACGATGGTCATTATGGCCAAACAGTTATATTTTTGTTTCATCAGACCAGAGGACATTTCTCTAAAAAGTACGATCTGTGTCCCCATGTGCAGTTGCACACCGTAGTCTGGCTTTTTCATGGCGGTTTTGGAGCAGTGGCTTCTTCCTTGCTGAGTTTCCTCTCAGGTTATGTCGATATAGGACTCGTTTTACTGTGGATATAGATACTTTTGTACCTGTTTCCTCCAGCATCTTCACAAGGTCTTTTGCTGTTATTCTGGGATTGATTTGCCCTTTTCGCTCCAAAGTACGTTCAACTCTAGGAGACAGAATGCGTCTCCTTCCTGAGCGGTATGACGGCTGCGTGGTCCCATGGTGTTAATACTTGCGTACTATTGTTTGTACAGATGAACGTGGTACCTTCAGGTGTTTGGAAATTGCTCCCAAGGATGAACCAGACTTGTGGAGAGCTACAATTTTTTTTCTGAGGTCTTGGCTGATTTATTTTGATTTTCCCATGATGTCAAGCAAAGAGGCACTGAGTTTGAAGGTAGGCCTTGAAATACATCCACAGGTACACCTCCAATTGACTCAAATGATGTCAATTAGCCTATCAGATGCTGCTAAAGCCATGACATCATTTTCTGGAATTTTCCAAGCTGTTTAAAGGCACAGTCAACTTAGTGTATGTAAACCTCTGACCCACTGGATTTGTGATACAGTGAATTAGGAGTGAAATAATCTGTTTGTAAACAATTGTTGGAAAAATTACTTGTGTCAAACACAAAGTAGATGTCCTAACCGACTTTCCAAAACTTTTGTTTGTTAACAAGAAATTTGTGGAGTGGTTGAAAAACGAGTTTTAATGACTCCAACCTAAGTGTATGTAAACTTCCGACTTCAACTGTAAGGAGAGATAAGTAAGAGAAGGCCACTGGCCATTCAATTTCATGTTTCAACCATGCAAATGTCTCTCCAACTTTGACATGCCTTCAGAATTCATGACTGATAGCCCTCATTTATCTGTACAACATCCAGTCTTACAGTTTTTGTCAGTATAGGAGCATCATGGCAAAAACTAAGACTGGCCAATAGGTTCTACCCCTTGACCCACTCCACAATGAACATTTTAATTCTATTTTTTTGGAGCATGCTTATTTCTTACAGAAATAAACAATTCCACAAATCTGCCCAAACCAGCTTCTATCCTTTCACTCTCTTTTTTTAAACAGAGGCACACACACATACCCACACAGACACACACATAATGGCATCACTACAACAACAAACCCTCCAAAACAAAAAGGGCCTCAATTTCTACTATAGCTTTTCTACATTTTGCTAACAATTTTGCTAACTTCTTCTCATCCATCTGTTGCTTATATGATGTAGTGGAAAAACACCTCTAATGCCAGACCCAGACCATTGGACTTCAGTGGAAACCAGCCAGTGAGTGTGTGGGAGCTAATCACTACCCCATATTTTCTGTCTGGTTTTCACCATTGATCCTCTGGGTCATTAGAGAAGGTACATCTAGGGAAACAAAGTGTGTGTTTGAGATTTATATTGCAGCCCGACTGCGCATGCAGTGCCCAGAATCACGGGATCTACAAATCACATTGCATCTCAAGGAACTACTCATTATGTGATCAAGATCAAACTGATCTCTTCAAACACGTTAAAAGGGAGGCCTACAGTTGGCCATCCATTCCCAGGAGTGGCTGGACAGATGATTAAACCCATAAGGCACAGAAAGTGGGTTTCTGGGTTAGGTAGTCCACGTTGTAAAACCAATCCTCTGTCTATTTGGGGCGTTGTCTTAGACTACAATTCAGATGAAAAAGGATTACGTATGAAACTCTTCGAACTACAAAGTAGAAGTCTTTCTCTGTTGTCGGATATGTAACTTTAGGCAGCATCTTGTCACCTGTCTTGTCCAAAATCTTCAGCATCCACTTTGAACACGTTGCTATACTGTACTTTGTGTACTATAGTCACTATTGAAAATGTTGATATGAAAATGTAGCAATAAAGGCTGGTCTGGGGCTCAACAGTAATATCAAGTAATTTGTGTTTTTGCTCCGAGACCGAGTGAAGACCGAGTACAACGTTATCCAAGTCCAAGAACGAAAATATAAAAAAGCAGTCTCAAGACCGGATTTTTGACTGAGTCCAGTCTCAAGTACTACTACTATAGTGCATATAATACAATAACTAGTGAGGTACATGAAAGCATCTCTCTGATCTCACAATCAGTAAGAGTGTCACTTTTAAATCCACTTCATGAAAGTGTCATTAGTGTCTTCTCATCATGTTAAGTCTATCAAAACATATATAAAACCCAGAAAATCTATTAACTATGGAGCTCAAAGACATACTGTATCTTGCAAATGATCCTGAGGCAGACAGAATCTGAGTTCTCCTTTATGCAACTTGGTCATTCATGTACTTTCCTGTAGAGTGGACAACCTGACAGTATGAATAAGTTATTAATGAAATAGGATAATTTATTGAGGGTCCCTAGAACATACTGTAATTATACACGAGGAAGGATTGATTGCCTAACTCGTTCACAAATCATACAGATGGACAGCATACATAAATGCTGTCATGGAAATGTAGATAGAAAGACACAAGGCATTGCCAATGAAATAGGACTCCAGATCTCAGTGCGAATAGTTGAATCACATATCTCTCTATGGAACCTGCAGTACTGTACCAATGTCCTCTAGCCCATAGCCCCAATAGCAGCACAAACACCTGCAATCTCATTTTTCTTCCAGGCTTTTCGTGCTATAGACTTCCAACACGGCAGCACATAACAAATCCCAGAGCTTAGGATCAATCCATTAATCACAGCCTGGGAGTCTGAGACAAAGGGTTTCAGAATGGAGAGATTCAAGTCTGGAAGTTTTGCTCTGTCATTTTGCGTTCAAAAGGCCTAATATACAGCAGACATTTATATAGAAGCTAAAACGTATAAACTGCATCCCAAATGGCATCCTATTCCTTACGTTTAATCAGGGCCAAAAGGGGCTATAGGGAATTTTATAGGGACCTATATAGGCAATAGGGTGCCATTTGGGACATTCAGTACATTCAGAAAGTATTCACACCCCTCTACATTTTTCCACATTTTGTTGTGTTACAGCCTGAATTTCAAATGTATTAAATTTAGATTTTTTGTCACTGGCCTACACACAATAGCCCACAATGTCAAAGACGCATCATGAATTTCGATTTTTTAACAAACTAATTCAAATTGAAAAGCTGAAATGTCTTGAGTCAACAAGTATTTGTTAAGACAAGCCTAAATCATTTCAGGCATAAATATTTGCTTAACAAGTCATATAATAAGTTGCATGGACTTACTCTGTGTGCAATAATAGTGTTTAACATGTTTTTTTAATAACTACCTCATCTCTGTACCCCACACATATAATTATCTTTAAGGTCCCTCAGTCGAGCAGGGAATTTCAAACATAGATTCAACCACAAAGACCAGGGAGGTTTTCCAATGCCTCTAAAGAAGGGGACCTATTGGTCAATGTGTAAAAAGAAAAGCAGATATTGAATATTTCTTTGTGTGTGGTAAAGTTCTTTATTACACTTTGGATGGTGTATCAATACACCTAGTCACTACAAAGATGCAGGCGTCCTTCCTAACTCAGTTGCCAGAGAGGAAGGAAATCACTCAGGGATTTCACCATGAGGCCAATGGTGACTTTTAAACAGTTATAGAGTTTAATGGCTGTGATAGGAGAAAACTGAGGATGGATCAATAACATTTTAGTTACTCTACAACACTAACCTAAATGACAGAGTGAAAAGAAGAAAGCCTGTACAGAATAATTATTCCAAAACATGAATCCTGTTTGCAACAAGGCACTAAAGTAATACTGCAAAAAAAATTGCAAAGCAATTCACTTTTTGTCCTGACTACAAAGTGTTATGTTTGGGGAAAGTCTAATACAACACATCACTGAGTGCCACTCTCCATATTTTCAAGGATAGTGGTGGCTGCATCATGTTATGGGTATGCTTGTAATCGTTAAGGACTGGTGAGTTCTTCAGGATAAAAAATAAATGGAATGGAGCTAACCACAAGCAAAAACCTAGAGGAAAACTTGGTTTAGTCTGCTTTCCACCAGACACTGGGAGATGAATTCAACTTTCAGCAAGACAATAACCTAAAACATAAGACCAAATCTACATTGGAGTTGTTTACCAAGAAGACGGTGAATGTTCCTGAGTGGCCGAGTTACCGTTTTGACTAATATCTACTTGAAAATCTATGGAAAGACCTGAAAATGGTTGCCTAGCAATGATCAAAAACCAATTTGACAGAGGTTGAAGAATTTTGAAAAGAATAACGGGGGTTTCACAATCTAGGTGTGGAAAGCTCTTAGAGACTTACCAAGAAAGACTCACAGCTGTAATCGCTGCCAACGGTGCGTCTACAAATTATTGACTCAGGAGTGTGAATACTTTTGTATTCACGGAAATTAGATATTTCCGTATTTCATTTTCAATCAATTTGCAAAATATCTAAAACCATGTTTTCACTTTGTCATTATGTGGTATTGTGTGTAAATGGGTGAGAAAAAAAAAGATTTAATCAATGTTGAATTCAGGCTGTAATACAACAAAATTCAAGGAGTATGAATACTTTCTGAAGGCACTGTAGTCATAAGACCTAGTCTAATGTAACTACTACACAGCTCGCAAGTCCCACATAGAATTCTATAGTAGTTGTAGTATACTATACTACACGCTGTACTATCCCTTGATCATGTGTAGTACTTAGAATGCTGTAGTATACTATAGTAAATACTACAGTATTATCTGCAAAAATGACACTGTCATAAATACTACAGTAATATCCGCAAAAACACTACAGTCCGCAAAAACAAGACCCTTTTTTAACACTACAGCATTTAATTAGCATATACACCTTCACATCCTCCTGACCCATATCACAATTTGTGCCACCCATAACTGAAAACCTACATGCCAAGTATAGACCCTACAGGTTATAGAAAAGAGCAGAAGCTCTGAACTATCCGTTCAGACCTCATTCCTGCCTACCTCCTGAAAGAGAAATCCTCCACTTCTATGTCAAATATAATAAAACAAAAACATTATAGTAAATACTACAGTAATGTCTGCAGAAACACTACAGTAAATACTACAGAATACTACAGCTTGCAAAAACACTACAGTATATACTACAGTTTTCTTTTACTACAGTATTTATACTAGAGTTAAATGTGAATACTACAGTACTCTACAGTATACTACAATAAATCAAATACATTTTTATTTGTCACAACAGGTGTAGACTTTACTGTGAAATGCTTACTTACGAGTCTTTACCCAATAACGCAGAGTAAAAAAAAAAGAAAGAAAAGCTAATAGTCACACAATAAAATGACAATAACGAGGCTATATAAAAGGAGTACCGGTACCGAGACAATGTGCAGGGGTATGAGGTAGTTGAGGTACTCTACATGTAGGTAGGGGTAAAAGTGACTAGGCAATCAGGATAGACAATAAACAGAGTAGCATCAGCATGTTGGTAGAAATTAGGTATTCTGGGATCTTATATTTCAGCTTGTGAAACATGGGACCAACACTTTACATGTTGCCTTTATATTTTCGTTCAGTATAGAATGAGAGCCCCGAGAGAGGTGGAGGCTAATTACTGCGTGTTGAAAGCCATTCTGAGAGCACAATTGAAAAACATCATATCACAAAGAAACTGGCTCAAAATCACCAAGCCTATCGAGAGTTAAGAAAAGCGGGGATATTCATTGGGAAAGACAAATCATATCCATTGACAGAGGGGAATGAGAGCACACAGAACAGGGAAACACAGTGAATTGAGATAGGCATCAAAACAAAGGTATGAATCCGTCCCCTTTGTTCCATTGTTAACAGGTGGTGAATGTCTAGCCCGGAGATGATGGAACACTGAGTTCTACTAACTGAGCCTCTAATATTGCTATTTAGAATTTTGTCTAGAATAACACCTTTTATGGTACCGTACAACCAGATTTTACTTTTAAATATACTTTAACGCTCATCTAGGGACAAGCACTGGAAATTAGTGTGGGTTAAAGTGTGTGACTGTTGTGTATTCAATGTGTCAACGGTGTCGTTGTATCTGTCTTTATTCAAAATAACATTTGAAATGAAATGACATTTCAAAATGGCTTCTTCAGTTTGATCAACATATTCAACCCTGACACAGAATGCGGTGATTGGCCTAGGCCTTGGGCAGATGAGGAAGGGATGCTGTTGATGTTACCATAGAGATAATAGGAGGGGGAAGCAGGGAGGAACTGAAAACACCTGATGTTTACTTCGAGAGGGGAAAAACAAGGTGCCCTGGGCATTAGCTCAGAGCAAGACAAATACCCCAGACCCTTGTACCCTGAGAAAGACTGATTATAGGTGACCCATATGTGTGGTTTAAATTACAAGAGTGCTTAATGATACTGCGCACCCCATTAATAATAAAGTCGTTTTCCAATCCTAAACAGTTAAAACATATTAACGTTCATCTAACTCACGAAGTAAATATGTAATATGAATCCTGAAGATGTACTTTATTAAAACCTCAAACCTGATAAGGTTTGTGTTGGAAGTATATTATCATAGCGAGTTATATAGACTTTTTAAAGTCTCGTTGTTCTCTTTCCGATGCATATTGTGGCTTCTAATCCGTCATTGTTTTAGATGAAGACATCGCATTTTCCACTCCTGAACTTTACAGCGCTCTGACCTTTTCTATTTCCATGACAGTGCAGCACAGCAGCAGTTAAATGCAATTTCCACCGTTAAAATAAAGGGAGACGAAAAGCTAATGTCACAAAGTGAAAATGTTTCAGTGACTTCCTTTCGGAATAACATCAGAATCAGAATCACATTCCAATTCAAATCAGATTAAGTCTTTTTTTGTGTGTGCAATAAGCACGGGGAAACCCAACCTTTTACAACAATCTAAGCTGTAACACTTTTATAGACACGATTTAAGAAAACAGAATTGTAGAACTTAAAGTAGACCCCAGCTTCCCACCCTTTTTTATTGTACCGCTCCCACACAAATCAATCAAGCCTCCTCCAAGGCCCCATAAGATGGCCGATGGCGTCACAAAATGTAGTTTTCCCCGTTGGTCCCGGTATCCACGGTAACGGGGGGGTGATACCAACCCACCCCCTTGACCAGACCCGGGGAAGGGAGCAACTTTTTTTTTCTTGGGCATTGTTCCCCTCACTTGAATGGATTGCCTCTAATTCATCTCAGCATGAGAAATGGCATACAAAGGCCAAGGAAGAGCGAGGGTTTTGGGATTAGACCAACGCAGGCAGAGTTGCAAAGCCTTACATGTAGCCTCGCGGGTTGAAGGGTCACAGAGCTACTAATTGACTTGAGAACATCCACAATAACATTGGAATTGCTTTTGAAGAAGTTGTCATTTTCACTCTTGTTTTGAGACGATTGGTGAACTGCAACATTCAACACTGTTGCCAAATGCAAACATACTGTACATGTACACAGCAATGAATGAATGCGTTTTCAGAGAGATGGGGCAGGTGTTTTGGTGGAAGAAATAGTTGTTTTTGTATGGTAACACTATTTTCACACAAAACAATATCATCAATCTTAGATGGGCTAATGCAGTTTAGTAGACTTTACACAGTTTGCAATAAATTCAAAGCAAGCCAACAAAATCAATTGATGGCAATTGGCAAACTTACATTATCAATTGGTGGCAAAGCTGAATCAATTAGAATTGGGGCGGCAGGTAGCCTAGCGGTTAGAGCGTTGAGCCAGTAACCAAAAGGTTGCTTGATCAAATCCCTGAGCTGATGGTAAAAATCTGCCGTTCTGCCCCAGAACAAGGCAATTAACCCACTGTTCCTAGACTATCATTGTAAATAAGAGTTTGTTCTTAACTGACTTGCCTAGTTAAATAAAACATTTAATAATCACTGTTAATTGTATTCAATTAAGGACGTGTGAATGAATTCTGTCATGTTAAAATGTTAAAGCCAAATACAAGCATATTGATTATTTTAACAGATAGATATTTGGCAAAACTGTGACCACTTGTACATTTTCTGACTACAAATATATAACATATTTGTAAAGCCAGAATAGATTAACATACAATATGGTATGCTCACACATGACATGACATGTGTGTTGTTATCAAAGATACTAAGCTACAATATCTCTCTCCTGTGACATTGTCCTATCAATAGAATTAGGAATCATTGTTGGATGTAATGTCCTATACTGTACCATTCCCATAGTAGGCTACAACATTTTGTAAAACAACCCTAAAAACGAAGGAATTCAGGCTGGCAAATACATGAAGGTTAAAACAACCTTATGCACAGACATCCATACAAAGAACAAATCAACTTCATATAAGAATAACTGTTTAGAAGCACTGAATTGCATGATGTCATTTCACACATCTTCACAGTTGCAATGAGTTAGCTACTACACTTAATTGCAGATTCTAAATAAGCAAATAATAGACTGATGAATCACTTACCGAGAGAGATAGGATGGTAAAATACATACTAGGTAATCCGCACGGATAACGTTTTAGTTAGTAGGTGTACTTTTCAGAGAAAGAAAAGGTGTATATTGTTATTATTTGGTTGTTAGAGCAGCGACGGTGTCCTCTGTTCGTTGCGGCTGCTTTGAGGGACGAGAATCGATTGAAGGGCGGCAGAGGCGACAGCAGCAGCAGCAGCCGCCAGGCAGCAAAGCGATCGCGTGCACAATCTCAAACGTGATTGGCTCAGGTGAACGCGGTGTGTCCACCCATATCTTGCGCTGAGGCGCGCGACACAGCCGGTGTCAAATGTTGTTACAATTTGGTGCAACGCGTCTTGTTGCGGTTATTGATGTCTTATTATGAATGTCAACATTTTAACACCATGTTTGTTAGCTATACGCTTTCGTTTTGCAAACTACGTATATGTAGTTCGCAAATAGGCCTCTGCAATAGTATTAGTCAGCATTTCTTGAAGAAGTAGAAAATCACCACCTGTAGGGCAAACATATTATAGGCTAGCTACTGATGTCTTTGAAGGTGACTATTTTGGTGGAGGCCACGAAGATGAAGGGAGTGCATCGGATATAGAGAGAAAGAGAGAGGACCTGAAGAGAAAGATGATGGTGAGTAAAATGGTATTGAATAATAACGAAAGGTGATAGATGCTTGGTAGCATTTAAGGTTGGGAGTACAACATTTATATAACTATTAATAGTTAAATTCTGACCCTGACCCCTTGTAATGGGGAATATTTAACATGAATATTTATTTATATGTTTTCCCTTTCTATAATACACGTAGGTTGATGGACTCCATGCTGTATGTTATGGATTAAACTGTATCTGTTGATAGTGATTGACGCCAGACTGGAGTTCCAAGGACCAAGGATACTGATTGTTGTTGTATTCTGTGAAACACTGTGTGTTTCTGTAGCAGCTGACAAAGTTGTTTTGACTTCCTACAAGCCTCCCAGGCTGTTGTTTGCAGAACATTTGGTGCTGTGTAATTAGGATATAAGGGCCTTCTCTGCTAAGGTCAAGTTAGACATGTTCTCTGCTTCTGTGCTGGGGGTGTCTCCCTGTTGCAACTTGTAATTAAACCGAGATGATTCTGATTGATTTGACAGCTCTCCTTTTTGTTCACCTGGAAATTCCCATTAGATCCCTCACCTTTGACTCGAAGATTAACCCTATCTCCTCTAATATATCTCCTGTTTTTTTTATTCTTCTCAATAACAATGGGCTGTCACTGGACCTCTGTTTGGTCCCTAAATGTAACCCACCTTGAAGGCTGAACCCCCAATTTAAATTCACAGGCAGAAGGTAGGCTACACCATACATCTTACATCCAATTATAGAGAGAGAGAGAGAGAGTGTGTGTGTGTGTGTGTGTGTGTGTGTGTGTGTGTGTGTGTGTGTGTGTGCGTGTGCGTGTGCGTGTGCGTGTGCGTGTGCGTGTGTGTGTGTGCATGCGTGCGTGGGTGGGTGCGTGTGTGTGTGAAGAAAAGAGATTCCAACTGATAGGAAGGTAGGTAATAGGTTGTTATGCTGTATGGACCGGTTTCTCAGACAGATTAAGCCTAGTCCAGGACTTGAGAGAGTTTTGAGAGAGTTTAATAGTCCAGGACTTAATCTGTGTCCGGGAAACCAGCCTTACATGTATTATTAAAGTGCCACAGCCTTTGCTGCAAAGGAGCTGCTATGCGATGGTGAACATTTACACTTATTTGCTACTTCAAGATGAATGCCATGCAACGCTACTGATCCCATATCTAACGGCACTGACCAGCCATCAGTTTGAAAGCCATTAATGCTGAATTATTGATGTGATAGTAAGCTGTCTGCTTATACTGTAACCATCTTTGATCAAGTTAACTGCTACTACAGTATAAGGTGCTAAAATTTCAGACTTGATTTTCCCTAATGAAAAATGTATCAACACTTACAAAAATGTCCATGAATTATAATCCACATAATAATTACCATGTCCTGTTGCTCCAAGATTATTTTCCAGCTGTAGCAAACTGGCTCAAATCTTCATATCTGCCATATTTGAAATCATATGGCTATTACATTTTTCCCGCAGTGACAGACAATTATCGAAATCTCATAGCCTAGACAGAGGTTGATGAATAAATGAAAACCTACAGTCAAGGGGATTAATTAATAAACACATGAATTAGTCCACAGTCCTTCCATACAAGGACCCAATGAAATACTTCCACTCTCTTCTCCCTCTTTTCTCGAGCTAAATGTCTCTTGCTGAGGGCGTCTCAACTAGTTTGAGGTTGAGCATATAATAATTTTACTCAACTAGAGATTTGGACCAATTATGCAAAGCGGAGCATAAACTTGAATTGTCCTGTGACAGAACTGGATGACATTGATACAGGCATTAGTTGATGAAAAGTCTACCTGTTGCGGATTTCTTAATTCAATTACCCTTAGAAATTGGGCACACGTGTTGAAGCTGTGATTTGCAACAAGTATACACAGGGATCTACAGTATACTTGGTACAAAAGTAATCAAAAACCTCACTGATTTATGTTTTTTGTGTGGTTACATTCTATTTGACATTGTCACTATGACAGGGACATGGTGTTATAAGACTTCTCATTGGTGGGCAGTGTGCTAAGTCACTACAGCTATCATAATGCAAACTGCTACTACAATACAGTCATCATAACACCAACTGCTATTACAATACAGTCATCATAAAGCAAACTGTATCATGCCCTGACCTTAGAGAGCCTTTTTATTCTCTATTTTGGTTAGGTCAGGGTGGGTACTCTAGTTTGTATATTTCTATGTTGGCCTGGTATGGTTCCCAATCAGAGGCAGCTTTCTATCGTTGTCTCTGATTTGGGATCATATTTAGGCAGCCTTTTCCCACTTGTTGTTTGTGGGATCTTGATTTTGTATTGTTGCTTGTTAGCCCTACAAAGCTTTACGTTTCGTTTTGCTGCTGGTTCACATTAATAAAAATTATGAACGCCTTCCACGCTGCACCTTGGTCCAATCCTTCAAACAACGTTCGTTACAAACTGCTACTACAATACAGTCATCATAATTCCAACTGCTACTACAATACAGTCATCATAATTCCAACTGCTACTACAATACAGTCATCATAATGCAAACTGCAACTACAATACAGTCATCATAATGCCAACTGCTACTACAATACAGTCATCATAATGCAAACTGCCTACTACAATACAGTCATCATAATGCCAACTGCTACTACAATACAGTCATCATAATGCAAACTGCAACTACATACAGTCATCATAATGCCATCTGCTCTACTTACAAATGCAGTCATCATAATGCCAACTGCTACTACAATACAGTCACCATAATGCCAACTGCTACTACAATACAGTCATCATAATGCCAACTGCTACTACAATGCAGTCATCATAATGCCAACTGCTACTACATCTGTCATGATAATTTCAATTGTCTTGACAGATGTAGTAGCAGTTTGCATTATGATGACTGTACTGACATAGGGAGGTTGCTTTCCAGCCGTGCTATGTCAGGGGTGTCATAGCATGGCACTAAGGGCCGGTTTCCCATACACTGATTAAGCCCAGTCTTGGACTAGAAACCTTGCTCAGTGGAGAATCCCCATTGAAAGTGCATTTAGTCCTGAAATAGGCTTTAAATGTATCTGGGAAACCGGCCATAAATGTAATATAATAACAATGAAACTAAACTGTTATGCAGTAGGCTTATACATGTCACAGTGACACCATTTCACCTTTACTCAGTGCTCATTTTTTTAAAATCTAGACTTAGCAAACATAACAAATCAAAGGTGACCAAAAACACCAGATGCACATCAGCTGCTGGTTAGTCTTAATGACAAATATCAATCAATTTCTATGACACCCTCTGGGAGGCAGATGTATTGTGAGTGTGCTGTGTAATTGTTAAGTGAGTCCTTTGCTACATGGGCCTTGGACCCATGTGTTATAGCAGCACAAAATGTGAACACATACACACACACACACGTAATGTCGATTTAACAAGTTTAAGATCACATACACACACACCTTTCCCTGAAGTCAATCAAATCAATCAATCAAATGTATTTATAAAGCCCTTCTTACATCAGCTGATGTCACAAAGTGCTGTACAGAAACCCAGTCTAAAACCCCAAACAGCAAGCAATGCAGGTGTAGAAGCACCTGAAGTGTGTGTGTGTGTGTGTATGCTAAAACATATGCTCAGTCAACCGCCTGTACATAAGTGACATTGACAGCCACATCCTCTCAAGCACAAGCAGGCATCTCTCTCAGGGCCTATACCTTCAGGTTCCTCTCCATACTACCCACCTCAGACTCATGATTACATTCATGCAAAATCCTATTTTGAGCCTACCGTTCACGTAAGTCCCCCAATATAGACTTGGGGATACTTAGCCTAGCCATCATGCCAATGCGGTACTGGACTCTATGCTAATTCATTAATGTGCCTGGCTAGGCTAGCTGATGATCAAATAAAATGACATGTTATTGGTTACATACACATGGTTAGCAGATGTTAATGCGAGTGTAGCGAAATGCTTGATCTTCTAGTTCCGACAATGCAGTAATATCTAACAAGTAATCTAACAGTTCCACAACAACTACCTAATACACACAAATGTAAAGGGATGGAATAGGAATATGTACATGTAAACATATGGATGAGCGATGGCCGAGCAGCATAGGCAAGATGCAATAGATGGTATAAAATACAGTATATACTGTACACATGAGATGAGTAATGTAAGATATGTAAACATTATTAAAGTGGCATTGTTTAAAGTGACTAGTGATCCATTTATTAAAGAGGCCAACGATTTGAGTCTGTATATAGGCAGCAGCCTCACTGAGTTAGTGATGGCTGTATAACAGTCTGATGGCCTTGAGATAGAAGCTGTTTTTCAGTTTCTCGGTCCCAGCTTTGATGCACCTGTACTGACATTGCCTTCTGGATGGTAGCTGGGTGAACAGGCAGTGGCTCGGGTGGTTGTTGTTCTTGATGATCTTTTTGGCCTTCCTGTGACATCGGGTGCTGTAGTTGTCCTGGAGGGCAGGTAGTTTGTCCCTGGTGATGCGTTGTGTAGACCGCACCACCCTCTGGAGAGCCTTGCGGTTGATGGCGGTGCAGTTGCCGTACCAGGCTGTGATACAGCCCGACAAGATGCTCTCAACTGTGCATCTGTAAAAGTTTTTGAGTGTTTTAGGTCACCACCAAATTTCTTCAGCCTCCTGAGGTTGAAGAGGCGTTGTTGCGCCTTCTTCACCACACTGTCTGTGTGGGTGGACCATTTCAGTTTGACCGTGATGTGTATGCCAAGGAACAAGGAACTTTCCACCTTCTCCACTACTCTTCCGTCGATGTGGATAGGGGGGTGCTCCCTTTCCTGAAGTCCACGATCATCTCCTTTGTTTTGTTGACGTTGAGTGAGAGGTTGTTTTCCTGACACCACACTCCGAGTGCCCTTACCTCCTCCCTGTAGGCTGTCTCGTCGTTGTTGGTAATCAAGCCCACTACTGTTGTGTCTTCTGCAAACTTGATGATTGAGGTGGAGGCGTGCATGGCCACGTAGTCATGGGTGACCAGGGAGTACAGGAGGGGGCTGAGCATGCACCCTTGTGGGCCCCAGTGTTGAGGATCAGCGAAGTGGAGATGTTGTTTCCTACCTTCACGACCTGGGGGCGGCCCGTCCAGGACTCAATTGCACAGGGCGGGGTTGAAAGCTTAATGATGAGCTTGGAGGGTACTATGGTGTTGAATGCTGAGCTGAAGTCAATGAACAGCATTCTTACATAGGTATTCCTCTTGTCCAGATAGGATAGGGCAAATTAGCCATTCATGATGGCGATGACATTGTCTGTGGGCCTGTATGCAAACTGAAGTGGGTCTAGGGTGGAAGGTAAGCTGGTGATATGATCCTTGACTAGTCTCTCACTTCACTTCACGACTACATGACAGAAATGAATGCTACAGGGGCGATAGTCATTTAGTTCAGTTATCTTTACCTTCTTGGGTACAGGAACAATGGTGGCCATCTTGAAGCATGTGTTGACAGCAGACTGGGATAGGGAGCAATTGAACATGTCCGTAAACACACCAGCCAGCTGGTCTGCGCATGCTCTGAGGACGGTGGCTGTTGTGTAAATGGCTAATCCAATCGGTTTCTACAAGCTTCTTTTACTTCCCAAGGGTGGTGGGAGGAGTGGGGCACATAAACAACTTAGAGCTCTTCCAGAATTCAACACTCGCTCAACGGAGGGCCGTGAGTGTGGTCTGGGGTGACAGAGAGGGAAAGGGTGGGGGCGCCACTTTGTCACCCTCACTATGGTGACAGATTTGTTGGTGTCAAGGTTTGTTTTATGATGCCTAGATTTTATGGTTACTGTTGTTATTAGTGTGTTTAGGCCTGGGATGAGCTAGGATACAGTTACATGTTTTATGTGTCACACCTCGAGGCACACATGACTTTATGCAGGTGTTTTCCATGCCAAACATGTACACAAAACATTCTATATTACAGTAACAGCGATCCAGGCAAACATAAATAACATAATCCATACAGAGTCTATGCTTATGAATAATATATCCCGTGAGTGAGCACTTACACTGTTAATGTCTGATGACCACAAATGGACTGTTAAAACTGATAGGCTTTGACGTTCTGAAATTGTACAATCAGAAAAATGACAAACAAAAGAATCTGAGGACTTAAATAGTTGAAAACTGACCAGGAGCAGGCAAAGTTGAATTGTTGACCAATTTCAGAGCGACAACAATTTATTAAGCACTGACAAATCAGTTCCACAAACACTTGCTTTTATGTTGTTATGGCTTTGAGAAGACCGACATTAAACTTCACATCCATTCTGGTTTTTAACTAATCCGCTAGATCCTGTGACGCTTAAGACTTTTGGATGTTGCAGGTAGGTGACTATAAAATACTTGGAAAAGCCTCAAATCAAAGGAGATGGATGATGCACTAGAATTGTTTAAAAAAAATATATATATATATTCCACTCAGTTTTAGGATGTGCTTTAGTCATATAAAATAGGATTCCATAATGAATTAACCTCTTTATAAATAGAAAACAGGCTACATCAATGTGCATTTTAGGTTTTCTAAAAAAAGGGGACACCAGAAAATATCTTTATTTATATACTGTAGCTAAGCCTTCGCATACCAGGCCCTGGTGGCAGCACAAAATTAGGCTAAATCATCCAAATGTACACACACAAATCATACAACAAAAGCAGCAAATGCAAAGAAATTGTGAAAATATAAAAACGCCTTCACTCAATTATTGGAAACATACCCAAACACCAAATGAACCATTCATGAAGAAAACACTTTATTTCCCCCCAAAAGACATTACACATCATTCAGAAACCTGTTTTTGAACTCAACATCTGTTAATCAGCATGAGAAAAATGCCCCATCGCTTCATTCATATACCCTATAAAATATCTAAGGTAAAATAGAGGAAATTACAAATATATATATTTATCTATGCTTACATCATTTCATTGAACAACAGATTGATGTACAATACACACACGCTGTTGTACAGCAGGAATGGTACTGTAGGTACAAATAGAAGACAGAGGAGCCCGTGGGCAAAAGTTGCAATGACATCATTATTTTGTGAACATTATGGTCAGGTTCTAGAGGGAAGGTGTTTAGATGTCATTTTACCAGATATCCAAAATATGGCGTCATGAAAAAGATTTCTTCACCTTGTTGTCATCTGGATAACATTTCAACAACCAGAATATAACATCATTATGACATCCCATGCCATATTTTGCCCGTGGGATGAGACAGCTGGCTAGAATACCTGTGGTCCTATCGAAGGAAATAACCATAGTATTCAGAAAATAAGCTCAGGCAGAGGATGCTGGTCTTTCCTATGTACAAAAGCTTTTCAAGTCCACTTTCATTTAAGTTTCATCTCATATACACAGTTCTTACAAGTGTTTTTTTTGTCTCATAGTACATAAATGTGCAGTATTATATATATTTGAGAGGAAGATAACATTTTAAAAATTGACTGCAATTGGAAAGTCAAGGGAATCAACATGCTTTTTGTGCCATTAACTAGCATAGAGATTGTCTTTATCCAATGCTAAGACTGAACTTTTGTTGCTCTGATTCTAAAATGCAAACATTTACGTTCACGTTTAGCATATAGGTTAGTTTTAAAGCAGATAAATATCTCTAATTAGCAGCTAAATCGCTGTTAACTCGTATTTACCCCTCAAATGCAGCAAAAAGGATTATATTCACACGGAGAGGTAATCGTGAAATAGGATAATTGAGTGGTTTATGTTGGTATGGAGTGTATGTGATGTAGGTATGTTTGGTCCATTCTTTATCTATCCATCTACCGCTATGTGGTCCTGAAGCTGGCAGTGTGAGGGGTCTGTGTTCAGTTGAAACATCAGACAGAGCGAGAGATTTGTACAGACATAAAACAAGGCACATCAAGTTCACGTGGTAAGGCTGGTCCTTCAATTTCTCTGGAATTACAAAATGTTCAATTCAATAATTAATATTGTCCATCATATGCCCATGATTAAAGTCAAAGACAAACACAAATGGTTAACACTAATGAACATCATTATTGCAACATAATAGCACCTTAAACATGACATTGACACTTGTTATAAAATGGTTATTCATTACAGTACAATGCAATGACCCAAACAGTGAAAACCAACCATCTAATCTACTGTATTCAATTCCAAGAAGATGGTAATCCATTTCCTACAGTCATACACTGGGTATAACAGGTGTCACATCAAGCTTATGATGCATCATGTAAATTTAATGATGCCTATCATTAGTTTTACTTCATCAATAAGTGGCCAGACTTTTACAAAAAAGTGGAGATAAGTTAACCAAGTGGATGCAGAGCCAAGAAGACGACGGCCATTTTGTTCCAAAACGTCTCTGCAGTGTCGAGATACAACATTCATTAACTGGAGTAAAAAGTCCGTTTACACTTTCCAAAATGTATTTAGCATCTCTGTGCTTCTCACTAGATTTGTCAAATCAACCCCAAAAAGTGAATTTCCCATGATTCGAAAAGAACTGCATCAGTTCCATGTAAAAAATAAGAGAACGAGAGAAAAAGAGAGATGGCCACTTCACGATTAGAACGATCAATGGATTTCCTTGTACAGGAAGAACAAGAGCATAGTAGAAAACAGAACGTACAGTTCTTCAACCAAGAGATTGATAAATATTTGTTTTTTATTATTTATTTGTCTTAGTGTTGCTTTGCCTAACAACTTTCACAATCCTGAAGAAAAGTGGGAGGAACAGAGGCAGACAGGGAGGGGAGAGCGTTTCCTGGTGCCTCTCCAGACCAAACCACTGGATTTTTTGGGAGGGGTGGATCGGTTGATTAGTGCTCCTCCAGCCAAGATGGCGTATCCCCGCCGGGCATTTTCAACTTGATGTGGAACTGCTTGAGCGTCTGATCCAGCTGCTGCTGGTTTCCTGCATAGTATGCAGCGATGGCATTGTGGAAGAGGATCAGCTGGTTGTGCAACACTTTCACCTGGGAGAGGAAGGAGGAGAAAGAACAGAAAGACATAAGCACTCACACCAGAGTCAACAAACACATACTTGCATTTAATGCCTTTTGAAGAACTGTGTAAAATACTTTTTTTTTTTTTTTTTTTTTTGCAAATATCCCAGCAGACTTTCCAAACAGCAACACTGGTCAGTCTTAGATTTGGCCAATCTGGTCTCAGAGCATTTTAGTATACAGAAGATAGCCCTATTTGGGTAAAAGACCAAGTCCATATACAAGCACACCAAGACAGTCGTGAAGAGGGCACGTCAAAACCTATTCTCCCTCAGGAGACTGAAAAGATTTGGCATGGGTACTCAGATCCTCAAAAAGTTCTACAGCTGCACCATCGAGAGCATCCTGACTGGTTGCATCACTGCCTGGTATGGCAACTGCTCGGGCTCCGACCGCAAGGCACTACAGATGGTAGTGCGTACGGCCCAGTACATCACGGGGACCAAGCTTCCTGCCATCCAGGACCTCCATACCAGGCGGTGTCAGAGGAAGGCACAAAAAATTGTCAAAGACTCCAGCTACACTAGTAATAGACTGTTCTCTCTGCTACCATGGCAAGCGGTACCGGAGCGCCATGTGTAGGTCCAAAAGGCTTCTCAACAGCTTCTACCCCCAATCCATAAGACTCCTGAACAGTGAATTGGGTATAGGCCTATACAATTTGTGACTGTCTGAAGAGTCACAATGACAGCTCAAAGAAGCACACATTTTATAGGCTATAGTGTACGGCAGGGGTGGGCAACTCCAGTCCTCTGGGGCCTGATTGGTGTCACACTTTTTCTCCATCCCTAGCAAACACAGCTGATTAATCAAATTGCATTCTAAACTGAAGATCATGATTAGGTGATTATTGGAGTCAGGTGTGTTAGCTGGGGCAAAACTGTGACACCAATCAGGCCCTCGAGGACTGGAATTGCCCACCCCTGGTGTAGTGTTTAACTGCATTCGGGTCGCATGTGCAGTCCGGCAGTGTCAATTAGGCGTGTGCTTTGAATTTATGGCTACTTTGTGTGAAGTAAATACGCTAGGCTAAAGAAGGCTTCCATGTGACAACCTGTTTGGATAATGTGCTATTTTATTTTTGGCTAATCTGCCGCTGCGCATGTTGTGTATTTTTGGAATTGCATTAGTGCAACATTGGGGACATTTTTTGTAATTTCCCAGGTTATTATTTCAGGAAATGTGAAGTGTTCCCGGGACAGTCTTGCTGGTTAGACGCAAAATCTGGTCACATGTATTCTGTACTAGCCCTTGATGCTGAAAAAAAGACTTAGCTGCCATATCAGGAGTAGCCTAAAACTAGCTTCTGAAGTACCTTGTTCTCTTCCAGGAATTTGAGCTTGATGGAGACGTCGTTGCGCATCTTCTCGTACTTCTCGCGGTGGATCTGGAACTCCTGCTGGGAGTATTCTATCTTGGGCAGAGTGGTGGTATCCCGCGGCCCCAGGTTCAATTCCTCCAGGTCTGTGCGGTACGCGTCGAACTCAACCCTACAGGGGGTGTCAAAAAGCAGACGGAGGTCAAATACATACTATTTTTTTCACTTACATTTTTCGGGTACTATAGCCGTCTTGACAACTCCAACGGTCATCGTCTTGCCAGTAAACGACCAGAGGAGTTGGTTATACAGCACAAACAGATCTGGGACCAAGCTAGGGGTAGTAACACGACCAAGAGTCAAACAAAATCCTACAAAACACTTAATTGGCCATGGCAATTTCCTAAACTTAGTCTATTTCAGAAAATGACTAGGAATAACGTATGCCCTCAAAATGTTAAATAAGAGGATGCAAGTCAGTCAACAAGTAACAGTGAACCAATTTAAACTGATATTCTCATATTACCTGGCAGTTTCATACTGTTTGATGTTAATCATAGTGTCCTCAATTGTTTTGTCCACCAGTGTGTTCACACTGGCAATGAAGAAGTTGATTGCTCCCAGCAGGGTCTCCCCATTTTTGGACAAAAGTTTTTGAGTGTCAGCATTGTAGCCAAACTCCTCCTGAAAGACAAGATTGCATCACAATTTTTTGGTACAATTCAATAAGATAAACGACTACCATAGAACAATTGTATTATCTGAGCAAGCATAGTATCGTTGAATATGATCAAAATACTACTTCCCTAAAATATGAGGCAAAAGGTCTTTATTTCCTAAAGAGAATAATGGATATTGAATGACCCATCAATGTCATGGGAAAATTGCTTTTAGAGTGAGGACTTAATTACATATATTGAATCATTATAGAATTCCCTTAAAGGGTTTCCAATTGAGAGCTCATAGATCATTTTGACATAACCACTTGAATCCATGGTAATCCAATGACAATTCAGACAGTCACATTTAACTTCCAACCATGAGTTGTGCTTTCTTAAATCTAGATACATGTTTATTTAAACCTTTTATACAAAATGGAAGTCTTAACCATGAACGTCTAGGCCTAAATGTCACAGAAAACAAACAATATTGTACGGGCTTATTCATCATACAACAGAAGGCTGTAAAAAAAAAAAAAAGAATCTAACATGAAACATGGCAGTGCTACCATCTTATAAACAGAACATTGAAACACAAACATGTACACACACAACCCTTTCATTAGGCAGCAGGTGGGGATGTGCATAAATCCCATTACAATAAAGAAAGAACATGAAGTACGGGTCCCACCCAGTTTACTGTTCATAATTGCCTTTAGATCTGACATGGGTTTTAGGTGGCTATAAATACTAGCTATCATTTACGCATAAGCAAATACTTAAAAACATGTATTTCAAATAAATGCGCAGAATAAAAACAGGTGTAGACTTCACCGTGAAATGCTTACTAATGAGCCCTTTCCCAACCATACAGAGTTAAAAAGAAAAATGTGCCCCCCAAAAATAAGGAAATAGTAACACAAAATAACGAGGCTATATACAAAGAGTACAGGTACCGAGTCAATTTGCAGGGGTGCAAGGTAGGTAATATGTACATGTAGGTAGGGATAAAAAGGGACTAGGCAATCAGGATCAGGGGTTGGAACCGGTTCAGCGAAAATAACAAAACCGGAAAATAACATTTTTGAGAGGAACAGAGCCGTTATTTTAAAAGCATAGGAACCGGTTAATAACATTATTTGTTCCAGTCCCACAAAAAAAGTCAAAAGCGCCTATGCAAAGCCCTCACTGTCACTCAAACTTCCAGTGTCTGGCTGCCCACCAACTGAAAATCTTTGCCAGTGTGTATGTAGGCTACCTTCCCCTCCCTCCAAAGCATGCAGACTACTGTAACTACTGATGTTACAAGCGTGATTTAAAATTAGCAAGAGGGATTTTTTTAATTAGAGAACAATGGATGAACTTGTTCAATTCTGGTTAAGGATACTATCGATATCACGTTTCACATTGGATTTATTAACTACAAAAGTCTTTATTTTAATTCTGGTGTCGCTCTACAGATACTAGCTAGCTCTGGTCTAGCTCTTAAAACTATAGGCCTCATTATGTGTAATGTAATGGAACAGAGTCATGATCAAGGGCTATCCCTGGTCCAATGTTAGTTAAGCAAACTCCGAAGTTCAAAGACATTCAAAAGTGTCTTCATCGAAGCCGCTCCTTCATAGATATAATTATGTGTGCCTAATTCAGATCATGCATGTCATAACAACAACATGCCCATGCCTTCATTCCCAGCGCTCTCCTCACCCGGAAAATTTCTGCCGCACCCTACACTTGTCTGTCCAATGCATGCACATATCTTGCCCACTCCATAGCAAGCTGCTCTATCCATTGGTGAAGTAATTTAAATGTAGAGCTAAATGTAAAAAAATTATTATAAAATGATTTGAGGTTTAAAAAGTAACAGAAAGAAACTATATAAACCATTACTTTTTGGGGGTTCGAACCGGTTCAGAACTTCATTTTGATGGTTGGAACAGTGGGGGAAAAAATTACGGTTCTGTTCAAAACGAAACGATTGGGAAATCACTTGTTCCAACCCCTTGTCAGGAAACAGAGTGGCAGCAGCATATGTGAAGATCGTGAAAGTGTGTCTGTGTGTGTGTGTTTAGCGTCAATATGCATGTAGGCGTGTTTTGTGTGTGTGAGCGTATGCAGTGTGTGTGTGTGTGTTGGAGAGCCAGTGTAGTATGTGTGAGTGTGCATAGAGCCAGTGCAAGAGAGTCAGTGCGTGGGACACTTGTTTATTATTTCAGGGTACATCAATAATGCATTTACTACAAATAATAAATGATGCATCATGTATGAAACAGCTAAGACACATAAAATAGGTCCGGCTTAGCATTAAGCGGTCTGTCTTTTAAATCCATTTTATATAGAGAAAAATGAAACCAATTTATCAAAGGCTTTTAGTGCGTTTGAGAATTCAACACACGTGAACCCACTCAGCATCATCCGCACTGAGGCAACCTGAAGCAGCTCAAGTAAAAAAAGGGAGAAAATCACTGACTGATCTGACAGGTGAAAGCAGAATAGTGTTAACCTACCCAGTCCTTTCACCTAGCTATCAGTGGTTAAGAAAAACTATATGTAATGAGTAAGAAGTAATTTCAGAGTACTGATAACAAACCAGAGCCAGAAATGGGCATTATTAAAAGGTATGTCCCAAACCAGAGATCTAGGATGAGGTTACTTTACACCCAATCCTAACATTAACATTACAGGCACGAAGAAAAAAACTGATCCTGTATCAGTGGTTCGTTTTCAACTTCTTCAACCTACTCCAGCTTCAGGTTGCTCGTTTAGGTCAAAGTTAAAAAAGAGTGACTGACTCACATGGAGCTCTGGCGACTTGAGGCCGAGGTCAGCGAAGGCGTCGCCAAGCTGCCGCTGAGTCTGCATCATCTGGGTGAGCTGGTTGGCCAGAGTCTGGGTCAGCTTGACCACGTGCTCGTACTTGCGCTTGTTGTCGCGCAGCACTTCGATCTGCCCCTCCAGCTCCAGGTCCACCGTCCGTGAGCCGCGGCCCAGCTTCTCCGACAAGATCTGCCTGGTGCACTGCGGGGAGAGAAGTGTTAGCATTCCTAGTGTAACTGACCAAAGAAATGGAACGATTTAGCATTAGCATTGTTAGCATTCGAGAATAACAGTCCTTGCGTTTCAAACAAGTTAGCGTTAACATATATTATCCCAGTGTAACTGACCTGGGGTTTCAAACAACTTAGTGTTAGCATAGTTAGCATCCGAGTGTAGCTGACCATGGTTTCAAATGAGATAGCGCCAACATCATTAGCATTCTAATGAATCTGATGTTTGGTTCTTAACAGATCCTAACTATATCAGATACATAGTTAGGATCCTAGTGTAACCATCCCCAGGTATCAAACCCAGGTCATCGACATGTCTCAATACCATGTTAACCCTCCAAGCTAAAGGCTGTACGTTGGCTATGGGAACAGACAGATTTTATTTAAAGTTTATCTAAAGCTGTGATCACATTCAAAGCAATATCTTTAATGGATATTAAAAGTATGTAGTGTCGTGTATTATCACTGAGAAGTTTGGCTAAAATCAGATGTTCTACAGCAACCCTTTTGTCTCGTTCTTTTGTGAGTGTACAGTCGTGGCCAAAAGTTTTGAGAATGACACAAATATACATTTTCAAAGTCTGCTGCCTCAGTTTGTATGATGGCAATTTGCATATACTCCAGAATGTTATGAAGAGTGATCAGATGAATTGCAGTTAATTGAAAAGTCCCTCTTTGCCATGCAAATGAACTGAAACCTCAAAAAACATTTCCACTGCATTTCAGCCCTGCCACAAAAGGACCAGCTGACATGTCAGTGATTCTCTCGTTAACACAGGTGTGAGTGTTGACGAGGACAAGGCTGGAGATCACGCTGATTGAGTTCAAATAACAGACTGGAAGCTTCAAAAGGAGGGTGGTGCTTGGAATCATTGTTCTTCCTCTGTCAGCCATGGTTACCTGCAAGGAAACGCGTGCCGTCATCATTGCTTTGCACAAAAATGGCCATTTATGGTTGGCCAACCATTTATCGGATCATCAAGAACTTCAAGGAGAGTGGTTCAATTGTTGTGAAGAAGGCTTCAGCGCACCCAAGAAAGTTCAGCAGGCACCAGAACCGTCTCCTAAAGTTGAATCAGCTGCGGGATCGGGGCACCACCATTACAGAGCTTGCTCAGGTATGGCAGCAGGCAGGTGTGAGTGCATCTGCACGCACAGTGAGGCGAAGACTTTGAGGATGGCCTGGTGTCAAGAAGGGCAGCAAAGAAGCCACTTCTCTCCAGGAAAAACATCAGGGACAGACTGATATTCTGCAAAAGGTACAGGGATTGGACTGCTGAGGACTGGGGTAAAGTCATTTTCTCTGATGAATCCCCTTTCCGATTGTTTGGGGCATCTGGAAAAAAGCTTGTCCGGAGAAGACAAGGTGAGCGCTACCATCAGTCTTGTGTCATGCCAACTGTAAAGCATCCTGGTACCATTCATGTGTGTGGTTGCGTGGGCTCACTCACAATTTTGCCTAAGAACACAACCATGAATAAAGAATGGTACCAACACATCCTCTGATAGCAACTTCTCCCAACCATCCAGGAACAGTTTGGTGACAAACAATGCTTTTTCCAGCATGATGGAGCACCTTGCCATTAGGCAAAAGTGATAGCTAAGTAGCTCGGGGAACAAAACATCAATATTTTGGGTCCATGGCCAGGAACATCCCCAGACCTTAATCCCATTGAGAACTTGTGGTCAATCCTCAAAAAGAGGCGGGTGGACAAACAAAAACTCAATTTCTGACAAACTCCAAGCATTGATTATGCAAGAATGGGCTGCCATCAGTCAGGATGTGGCCCAGAAGTTAATTGACAGCATGCCAGGGCGGATTGCAGAGGTCTTGAAAAAGAAGGGTCAATRCTGCAAATATTGACTCTTTGCATCAACTTCATGTAATTGTCAATAAAAGCCTTTGACACTTATGAAATGCTTGTAATTATACTTCAGTATTCCATTGTAACATCTGGCAAAAATATCTGAAGACACTGAAGCAGCAAACTGCGATAATTTATATTTGTATCATTCTCAAAACTTTTGGCCACGACTGTACAATAAAGCAGGGGAGCCATAAGTAAACCTTCACAGCACACCGGGGAATTATGGACAGATGAGATCATAGGTAGCTCACCAATCCAACTCTGGCTATGAAAAGCTGTGTGTGTGTGTGTGTGTGTGTTACGATGCCAGGAAAAAAGCGGTAGTCTACCTGCTAAGTGGGAACCGGATTGTGAGAGGAGAGAGGTACTAAGGAGATAGAGGTGTGAAAAAGCAAGGTTGAGAATGTTTGAGTGGGAGTTAGAGAAAAAAAGAGAGGCAGTAAGTGCTGGTGGCAAATATTACTTTGTACGTGTTGATGCTCCACTTCCTCACTAGGTCCAGTTTTTCCATGGCCGGGTTCTTCAGGTCGTCTGCCAGAACCACCGGCCCGCTCTGTGGCTGCCCTTGCATAGTGCCTGAAGAGAAAGGCGACTGTCATGAATGGTCGAGAGAGGCTGTATCTGTTAGCTTGGGGCTCTGGTAAGATAAAGTGTTAGAGAATATAAAATGTAGATGTGAGACTATGGTGAATCAATCATAGGATTGATATATAATTTCCAGTCGTGTCAGACTGGAACATGGAAACACTGAGTAAAAGTTAGATGCTGACTATGATACTTTGACGATTATCATCTACAGGTGAAATACTACAAAGTATATACATTTACCTGCAGGGAAAATAAATTAGTAACAAGCAACAGCAAGGAGTTTCATTTAGAGTAGAAGGGAGGTTTTTCTGTTTGAGGGAGAGACAACCTGCAAGGAACTATGGGAGCCCAGTGATGCAAGAGGGATACAGGAGTTAAGCAGGGATGCTGATTAAAACTCAGGTGAAGCTGTGTAAGGCTTGGTTGGTCGTAGCAAGTGTGTGTTTGTGAAATGTTGAAACAAGATGAGGACCCCTATTACCAGCTATGGGAGAAATGCAGACAACCGACAGAATTAGTTTCCAGTAGCCTAACCTCAGCTGTTACAAACCAGAGACCATCGTCAAGCTTTCAGGTAATTGCATCCATCGCAGCTAAAAGCCAAAGGTGAAATTGAACGAAGAGAGAGAGGGGAAGGACGCGAAGACAGAAGAGAAACGGCAGTAGTAGTCGATGTAGGACGTGGACGATGGATTTTGAAGGAATGACACAGAGCCTTGATACAAAGGAGGGTGCAAGGGAGAGAAGCCCAACCAGAAATAAGAGAGGGAGCAGAAAGCAAGTCCGTATATATATATATATCGTCTCTGTTGCTGCAGGTACCTTTCTGTATCTCAGTCTGACTATCGCTGATGGGTCGCGCCAGACGGCTAGCCGCGGCTGAGCTGGGAGCTACAGGTGCCACGGGAGACGTGGGCTGGCTTGCTGACACTGGAAACAGCAGGCAACAGTGGCGATTGATTAGTGAGTCAATTCAACAACACCCCCCTATCTAGCGCTGTCAAATGGAATATCCCACAGGTCCTCCTTGGGTGTTCCTTTGGGTCTAAATGGCACTATAGATGGGGCGGCCCACCACTAAGACCGAATAAGAGGTGTAATCTTGAGATGACAGGCACAGAACAGTACCACTGGACTAAAATGGGATCAGTGGCACAACTAGTTTCATATTGTATCAAGTAAAAACTCCTACAGCAATTGGACTACCTGACACCACATTAGACACAATGTACTGTGCCTGCACCTTGCTTTTGGTTTGATGTTACTTCTCAGTGAAACCTCCATGGGATAACCTTTTTGTACTTGCCATTTAAGCCTAGCTCGACCTTTAATGAAAAGCACAGATGTCGCTGTAAAATGACAGGGTTCTATCATTACGGCCTTACTGTCTTTGTAGACTTGCCTTGATGCTTTTATGGGTTAGCCAGTTGAGAAGTGACATATCAGGTCTGAGTCTGTATTCATAAAGTGTCTCAGAGTAGGAGTGCTGATCTAAGATAAGTTGAGACTTTTATGAAATATCATATGAACAGATCCTAGATCAGCACTCCTAGATCAGACGCTTTATGAATACTGGCCCTGGTCAGGTCAGGAACCTTCTCAGTGTGTTGATGTGTTCTTATAAACACCACATACCCACAAACACACAGACAGGAAGATACACAACAAACAGAGTTCAAAGTTGTTGCCTGGGACACGGTTCGACCCACCGCCGCCTTGCTGGTGATGACTGGGCATTTCAGCACATTACGCAAAGCCTCTGATGCTACTTGGCTACTATCAACCAATACTACTGTATGCTAGCTATGTCGTAAAGGACTACAACTTTCAAAGTGTACCCACTTCATTATCATTAATGCCCATGTATATTTTGTTCAAAAGTTTGTGGTCACTTAGAAATGTCCTTGTTTTTGAAAAAGCACATTTTCTGTACATTAAAATAACATCAAACTGATCAGAAAGATAGTGTAGACATTGTTAATGACGATTGTAGCTGCAAACGGCAGATTTTGAATAGAATATCTACATAGGCGTACAGGGGACCATTATCAGCAACCATCACTCCTGTGTTCCAATGGCAGAGTTACAAAGAAAAAGCCATATATCAGACTGGCCAATAAAAAGAAAAGATTAAGATGAGCAAAAGAACAGACACTGGACAAATTAACTCTGCATAGAAGGCCAGCATCCCAGTCGCCTTTTCACTGTTGACGTTGAGACTGGTGTTTTGCTGGTACTATTTAATGAAGCTGCCAGTTGAGGACTTGAGGTTTCCGTTTCCCAAACTAAATCAATTAGCCTTTTAAAATGATCAACTTGGATTAAGAAATCAACTGTGGGAGCAATTATTAGGAAATGGAAGACATACAAGACCACTGATAATCTCCCTCGATCTGGGGCTCCACGCAAGATCTCACCCCGTGGGGTCAAAATGATCACAAGAACGGTGAGCAAAAATCCCAGAACCGCACGGGGGGGGACCTAGTGAATGACCTGCAGAGAGCTGGGACCAAAGTAACAAAGCCTACCATCAGTAACACACTACGCCACCAGGGACTCAAATCCTGCAGTGCCAGATGTGTCCCCCTGCTTAAGCCAGTACATGTCCAGGCCCGTCTGAAGTTTGCTAGAGAGCATTTGGATGATCCAGAAGAAGATTGGGAGAATGTCATATGGTCAGTTGAAACCAAAATAGAACTTTTTGGTAAAAACTCAACTCGTCGTGTTTGGAGGACAAAGAATGCTGAGTTGCATCCAAAGAACACCATACCTACTGTGAAGCATGGGGGTGGAAACATCATGCTTTGGGGCTGTTTTTCTGCAAAGGGACCAGGACGACTGAGCCGTGTAAAGGAAAGAATGAATGGGGCCATGTATCGTGAGATTTTGCGTGAAAACCTCCTTCCATCAGCAAGGGCATTGAAGATGAAACGTGGCTGGGTCTTTCCGCATGACAATGATCCCAAACACACCGCCCGGGCAACGAAGGAGTGGCTTCGTAAGTTTCAAGGTCCTGGAGTGGCCTAGCCAGTCTCCAGATCTCAACCCCATAGAAAATCTTTGGAGGGAGTTGAAAGTCCGTGTTGCCCAGCAACAGCCCCAAAACATCACTGCTCTAGAGGAAATCTGCATGGAGGAATGGGCCAAAATACCAGCAACAGTGTGTGAAAACCTTGTGAAGACTTACAGAAAACGTTTGACCTCTCTCATTGCCAACAAAGGGTATATAACAAAGTATTGAGATAAACTTTTGTTATTGACCAAATACTTATTTTCCACCATAATTTGTAAATAAATTCATTAAAAATCCTACAATGTGATTTTCTGGATTTTTTTTCTAATTGTGTCTGTCATAGTTGAAGTGTACCTATGATGAAAATTACAGGCCTCTCTCATCTTTTTAAGTGGGAGAACTTGCACAATTGGTGACTGACTAAAATACTTTTTTGCCCCACTGTATGTAGATATTCTATTCAAAATCATCCGTTTCCAGCTACAATAGTCATTTACAACGTAAACCATGTCTACACTATTTCTGATTTGATGTTATTTTAAAATGGACAAAAAAAGTGTTGCTTTTCTTTCAAAAACAAGGACATTTCTAAGTGACCCCAAACTTTTGAATGGTAGTGTATATTTTCCTTTATTATTTCCCCCCGAACCCAATCATCCCTCCTCTAATTGGAGTAACCTAATGGACAACAATACTTAGGCTTCTACTTCCTGCTTATACATACAAGATACATATTACAGACACAGTATATTAGTCACCTTGTTTTTTGTGTAATTTTTGTGTTACACCCTTCAGCTCCCCCCAACCAGATTTGGTTTCAATTAACCATATTTTTCAACCGTACTGTGATGTTTCACAAAAGTCCTGAACCTTTCTCATAGTTTCTACAGATTGTAATTAAAGAAAATGTTTTGTTAAAATTATTATTGATCGATTTACTATGACTTTTCAAATCCTCCAGCAGTGCTATTTGCAGAGTTAGCTCCAAGTAAATGTTGTGATTCTTCTGCCATTCCTGAACCTGCGACCTAAAACAAGCTACAAATGGGCAGTACCAAAACAAGTGATCAAATGATTGACTCTGCACAGCAAAATCTGCAGAGCTGGGATGGTTGTATCCCATACACACACACATACATACATACGTAAGACAACAGGTTGTAAGAATGTTACATAATAATTTACACTGAAAAGAAAAGAGAAATGTATTACTTATATAAAGACATTATGTGGACCTAGACAACTTCTGAAAAAAGGGCAGTCGTGTTGAATATTGTTGCATAAATACGGTATCATTGAAGTGAAACTTTGGTTCCATTAATTACAGTCACAAGAGTCAATTGATACAAACGTCAAGTCTCTGTGTTCAGTGACTTCACCTCCCTCCCTTGAATGGGCATGCAAAAGGTATGAATTTTTCAGTTCCCACCACAGCCTGAAATCTATACAGCTTGTGTTAATAACTTTCCAATAGGTCTTGATAAATTCCGAATGATAAACGATATCTACATGACTTGAGAGGGGACGGCGGACACTCAGAGTCCGCAGCAACCTCCGGACGCCAGCGCCTCCAATCCGTTGCCAAGGGGGAGAGAGTTAATTTATTTGCATGTGTAACGAGGATGTGATAATGAAAGAAAGGGGAGCCAGGAGGAAAACAAACGGAGATCAGAGGCAATTCATTAAAACTCAATTGGACTCCTCCTTTATAAATTCAAATGTCGTCCTCATCTATCCATATCTCTGGCGCTGGACAGAGGGGCAGCTTGTTAGGGCGACAAACAAAGTACCTTGCATTTTGCAACCTGAACACCGGGGTTGAATGAGGAGGGCGAGTGTGGCGGGTCGAAATATGGGAATAACGCAAACTAGGCTTGGGCAGTATATCATACTGGGATATTTTGAAATACTGACGGTATGATTTTCAATACAGTCCAAAAAATATACATTTTTATTTAATTTAATCAATACTCACAATCACACACAGTACCAGTCAAAAGTTTGGACACCTACGCATTCCAGGGTTTTTATTTGTTTTATTACCATAGCATTTTTGTATGTTCTCTATACTTGGAAAGTATAAATGGACCAATTCGGCACATTTGGGCAAACTCCTGGCAGACTTAATACAAAATATAGTGTTGTGATGTAATTCTTCACTGAATCAGTAGGAAACCTTGCACACACTGCTGCCATCTGGACAAGATCTAAATTACACCTAGAATTCTACATCACTGTCTTGCATTTCAAAGATGCAACAACAATTAAAACATGTTTTTTGGTTTGTATTATCTTTTTCTAGATCTAATGTGTTTTATTCTACATTTCCACAAACTTCAAAGTGTTTCCTTTCAAATGGTATCAAAAATATGCATATCCTTGCTTAATGTCCTGAGCTACAGGAAGTTAGATATGAGTATGTCATTTTAGGCAGAAATTGAAAAAAAGGGTCCAATCCATAAGAGGTTTTAAGACAAGGTCAGTCAATACGTAACTTTTCAAGAACTTAGAAAGTTTCTTCAAGCGCAGTCGCAAAAACCATCAACGGCCATGATGAAACTGCCTCTCATGAGGCCCACCACAGGAAAGGAAGACCCAGAGTTACCTCTGCTGCAGTGGATAAATTCATCGGAGTACCAGCCTCAGAAATTGCAACCCAAATAAATGTTTCAGAGTTCAAGTAACAGACACATCTCAAAATCAACTGTTCAGAGGAGACTGCTTGAAATCAGGCCTTCTTGGTCATATTGCTGCAAAGAAACCACTACTAAAGGACACCAATAAGAAAAAGAGACTTGCTTGGGCCAAGAAACATGAGCAATGGACAATAGACCGGGGGAAATCTGTCCTTTGGTCTGATGAGTCCAAATTTGTGATACACAGAATAGGTGAACGGATGATCTCCACATGTGTGGTTCCCACCGTGAAGCATGGAGGAGGAGGTGTGATTGTGTGGGGGTGCTTTGCTGTTGACACTGTCCGTGATTTATTTAGAATTCAAGGCACACTTAACCAGCATGGCTACCACAGCATTTTGCAGCGATACACCATCTGGTTTGCGCTTAGTGGGACTATCATTTGTTTTTCAACAGGACAATGACCCAACACACCTCCAGGCTGTGTAAGAGTTATTTGACCAAGAAGGAGAGTGATGGAGTGCTGCATCAGATGACTTGGCCTCCACAATCACCCAACCTCAACCCAATTCAGATGGTTTGGGATGAGTTGGACCACAAAGTAAAGGAAAAGCAGCCAACAAGTGCTCAGCATGTGTGGGAACTCCTTCAAGACTGTTGGAGAAGCATTCCAGGTGAAGCTGGTTGAGAGAACGCCAAGCATGTGCGAAGTTGTCATCAAGGCAAAGGGTGGATACTTTGAAGAACCTCAAATATAAAATAGATTTTGATGTGTTTAACACTTTTTTGGTACATGATACCATGTGTGTTATTTCATAGTTTTGATGTCTTCACTTTTATTCTACAATGTAGATAATAGTTAAAATAAAGAAAAACCCTTGAATGAGTAGGTGTCCAAACTTTTGACTGGTACTGTATATTACAAAATCTGGATACCACCCAATTGTAACGCAAACTACCAAAAAATCCACAATAGACAGGATACATTTGAATTAAAAAGTCTAATAAATTAAAAACTAGACTCTCCAATTCAGTCACAAAGACAACAATACCAGGATTCGATAGTGCATCCAAAAAAGTTGAATTTGTGACAGTCTGACTTGGCAGTGCAACATATTGTCAGTGAAAAATGTTGATTTTTTGTTTCAAGTTCACAAGCAGATTTTATGTTTTATCATCATGATTTATTCAAAACAGTAATGTGCAAATGTCTGGGGGCGCAGATCCAGGTGCCTTGTGATAATTTGTCGTCGAGTTGGTAACCCGCTTCGACCATCCGTTCTATTGGCCAACGTGCAATCACTGGAGAATAAACTGGATGAGCTCCGCTCGAGACCATCATACCAACAGGACATTAAAAACGGTAATATCTTGGGTTTCCGTGCATCGGCAGGACAGAACAGCTACGTCCGGTAAGACAAGGGGTGGTGGTGTGGGTCTATTTGTCTATAACAGCTGGTGCGTGATGTCTAATATTAGTCTCGAGGTATTGCACGCCTGAAGTAGAGTACCTCATGATAAGCTGCAGACCACACTATCTAGCAAGAGATTTTCAATCTATATTTTTTGTAGCCGTCTTTTTACCCCCACAACCCGATGCTGGCATTAAGACCGCACTCAATGAGCTGTATAAGGACATAAGCAAACAAGAAAATGCTAATCTAGAAGCGGCACTCCTAGTGGCCGGGGGCTTTAATGCAGGCAAACTTAAATTGGTTATACCTAATTTCTACCAGCATGAAAGGCCGCTCAGCAAGGAAGAAGCCACTGCTCCAAAAAAAGCCATAAAAAAGCCAGGCTACGGTTTGCAACTGCACATGGGGACAAAGATCGTACTTTTTGGAGAAATGTCCTCTGGTCTGATGAAACAAAATAGAACTGTTTGGCCATAATGATCATCATTATGTTTGGAGGAAAAAGGGGGAAGCTTGCAAGCTGATTCAAACCGTGAAGCACAGGGGTGGCAGCATCATGTTGTGGGGGTGATTTGCTGCAGGAGGGACTGGTGCACTTCACAAAATAGATGGCATCGTGAGGAAAATGTTGTGGATATATTGAAGCAACATCTCAAGACATCAGTCAGGAAATTAATGCTTGGTCGCAAATCGGTCTTCCAATTGTACAATGACCCCAAGCATACTTCCAAGTTTTGAAAAAATGGCTTAAGGACAACAAAGTCAAGGTATTGGAGTGGCCATCACAAAGCCCTGACCTCAATCCTATAGAAAATTTGTGGGCAGAACTGAAAAAGCGTGTGCGAGCAAGGAGGCCTACAAACCTGACTCAATTACACCACCTCTGTCAGGAGGAATGGGACAAAATTCACCCAACTTATTGTGTAAGGCAACCCAAACCGCTTGACCCAAGTTAAACAATTTAAAAGGCAATGCTACCAAATACTAATTGAGTGTATGTAAACTTCTGACCCACTGGGAATGTGTGAAAGAAATAAAAGCTGAAATAAATCATTCTCTCTACTATTATTCTGACATTTCACATTGTTAAAATCAAGTGGTGATCCTAACAGACCTAAGACAGGGAAGTTACTACTAGGATTAAATGTCAGGAATTGTGAAAAACTGAGTTTAAATGTATTTGGCTAAGGTGTATGTAAACTTCCGACTTCAACTGTACATATCCAAATCAGAAGCCATGGATTACATGCAACATTCGCACTGAGCTAAAGACTAGAGCTACCGCTTTCAATGAGCGGGATACTAATCCGGACGCTTATAGGAAATCCCGCTATGCCCTCAGACGAACGATCAAACAGGCAAAGCGTCAATACAGGACTAAGATTGAGTCCTACTACACCGGCTCTTACGCTCTTCAGGTGTGCAAAAGCTTACAAACTATTACAGACTAAAGGGAAGCCCAGCTGCGAAGCTGCCCAGTGACGCGAGCCTACCAGACGGGCTAAATGCCTTTTATGCTCACTTCCGAGGCCAGCAACTCCGAAGCATGCGTGAGAGCACCAGCTGTTCCGGACGACTGTGTGATCACGCTCTCCGTAGCCGATGTGAGCTAGACCTTTAAAACAGGTCAAGGGCCAGACGGATTACCAGGACGTGTACTCAGAGCATGCGCGGCCCAACTGGCAAGTGTCTTCACTGACATTTCAACCTCTCCCTGACTGAGTCCGTAATACCTACAATGTTTCAAGCAGACCACCATAGTCCCTGTGCCCAAGAAAGCGAAGGTAACCTGCCTAAATGACTACCGCCCCGTAGCACTCATGTCGGTAGCCATGAAGTGCTTTGAAAGGCTGGTCATGGCTCACAACAGCATCCTCCAGGATACCCTAGACCCACTCCAATTTGAATAGCGCCCCAACAGATCCACAAGCAATCTCATTCGCACTCCACACTGCCCTTTCCCACCTGGACAAAAGGAACACTTTTGTGAGAACGCTGTTCATTGACTACAGCTCAGCGTTCAACACCATAATATCCACAAAGCTCAACACTAAGCTTAGGACCCTGGGACTAAACACCTCCCTCTGCAACTGGATCCTGGACTTCCTGACGGGCCACCCCCAGGAGGTAAGGGTAGGCAACACCACATCTGCCACGCTGATCCTCAATACGGGGGCCCCTCAGGGGTGCGTGCTTAGTCGCCTCCTGTACTCCCTGTTTACCCACGACTGTGTGGCCAAGCACGACTCCAATACCATCATTAAGTTTGCTGACGATGGGCCTCCCGAGAGGCGCACTACAGATCCGGGTTCGATTCCGAGCTGTGTCGCATCCGGCCACAACCGGGAGACCCATGAGGCGACGTACAACCGGCCCAGTATCGTCCGGGTTACTGGAGGGTTTGGCCGGATGTGCTTGTCCCATCGCGTTCTAGTGACTCCTTTGGCAGGTCGGGCACATGCGCGCTGACACGGTCACCAGTTGTAGCAAGTACGGCTGGCTTCTGGATTAAGCGAGCAGTGTGTCAAGAAGCAGGGTTGTGTTTTGGAGGACATATGACTCTCGACCTTATAAGCCTGGTTCTGTATGGACTGCAGGCACATTATGGGACACAGGACAGGTACGACAGAGCTTTAACACCCCCATAACATGATGCTGTCACCCCCGTGCTTCAAGGTTGCGATGGTGTTCTTCGGCTTGCAAGCCTCCCCCTTTTTCCTCCAAACATAACGATGGTCATTTTGGCCAAACAGTTCTATTTTTGTTTCATCAGACCAGAGGACATTTCTCCAAAAAGTATGATCTTTGTCCCCATGTGCAGTTGCAAACCATAGTCTTGCTTTTTTATGGCGGTTTTGGATTAGTGGCTTCTTCCTTGCTGAGCGGCCTTTCAGGTTATGTCAATATAGGACTCGTTTTACTGTGGATATAGATACTTTTGTACCCGTTTCCTCTGGCATCTTCACAAGGTCCTTTGCTGTTGTTCTGGGATTGGTTTGCACTTTTCGCTACAAAGTACATTAATCTCTAGGAGATCGAACGGGTCTCATTCCTGTTCTATCTGATGGCTGCGTGGTCCCATGGTGTTAATACTTGCGTACTATTGTTTGTACAGATTAACGTGGTACCTTCAGGCGTTTGGAAATTGCTCCCAAGGATGAACCAGGCTTGTGGAGGTCTACAATTGTTTTTCTGAGGTCTTGGCTGATTTCTTTTGATTTTCCCATGATGTCAAGCAAAGAGGCACTGAGTTTGAAGGTAGACCTTGAAATACATCCACAGGTACACCTCCAATTGACTCAAATTATGTCAATTAGCCTATCAGATGCTGCTAAAGCCATGACACAATTTTCTGGAATTTTCCAAGCTGTTTAAAGGCACAGTCAACTTACTGTATGTAAACTTCTGACCCACTGGAATTATGATACAGTGAATTATAAGTGAAATAATCTGTCTGTAAACAATTGTTGGAAAAATTACTTGTGTCAAATACAAAGTAGATGTCCTAACTGACTTACCAAAACTATAGTTTGTTCACAAGAAATTTGTGGAGTGGTTGAAAAACAAGTTAATGACTCCAACCTAAGTGTATGTAAACTTCCGACTTCAACTGTATGTAGGTTAAGAACTTTTGTGAAACAGCACAGGTGAAAAATATATGGCAAATAGAAATCAAAACTAGATGGTCTTCAGAGATAGATAGAAGGGGTTGAGGGTAGCTGAAAGATGGAATTAAAACCAAAAGTTAACTATTGTAAGATATACTGTGTCAGTAAAATGTATATAGTATGTATAAACTGGAAGTAGAAGCCTAAATATTGTTGTCCATACATTTACCCCAATTAGGGGAGGGATGATATGGTTAGGGGAAAATAATAAATAAATATATATACAAAAAAATACATCTGGGGGATTGGAAATGATGCAGACAATTACACTGATGGAAGCCACAATCTGCAATATTAAAGCTGACCTACACTCCACCCCTCCAAAAAAAACATCTAAAGAAAATGTACTTGGTACTCTGGTTACAGTAGAAAAGGAAAAACCTGCACTCACTGGAAACAGTCTTTACATTCAATTTGCTGCTGCACGCAATTTCTTGATAGTCTGGTTACTGTACCTCTGTATGGTCCTGATGCAATGATGCCCTCAGTCATCGAGGCAAAGCTGCCAGAGCTGATGTGGCTTTCTGACAGGTTCAGGTCACCGTAAGAAGGGTCCTAAAGTCAGGGAGGAAAAATTGCAAACGGTCAGAGGATAGAGGTTCACATTGAATAATACGACACTGGTGTAAAGTACTTAAGTAAAAATACTTTAAAGTACTAAAGTCCTTTTTTGGGTGTATCTGTACTTAACCTTGCTATTTATATATGATAACATTTACTTCAATACATTACTAAAGAAAATTCTTTACTTTTTACTCCATATGTTTTCCCTGACACTCAAAAGTATTCGTTACATTTTGAATGCTTTGCAGGACAGAAAATGGTCCAATTCGCACACTTATCAAGAGAACATTCCTGGTCATCCCTACTGCCTCTGATCTGGCGGACTCACAAAACACAAATGCTTCGTTTTTTAAATGATGTCTGAGTGTTGGTGTGACCCTGTCTATCCGTAATTTAAAAAAAAAACAAGACAATTGTGCCGTCTGGTTTGCTTAATAAGGAATTTTTAATTATTCATACTTTTACTTTTGAAACGTAATTATATTTTAGCAACTACCTGTACTTTTGATACTTAAGTATATTTAAAAACGAATACTTTTACTCAAGTAGTATTTTACTGGGTAACTTTCACTTGTACTCGAGTCATTTTCTATTAAGGTATCTTTACTTTTACTCAAGTATGAACATTGAGTACTTTTTCCACCACCACCAATGAGTTTGACCTAAGTTGATGCATTCTCACGGTTTACAGAAACTGAACAATCGCAGAATTTAAATTATCAAAAATGTGCCCATACACAGACATCGAAAGCGTTAGACTGTCACGAAATGGAACTACAATCTTCACCAAGATAAAAAAAAATAATACTTCTGACAACTGAAGGACTTCAAGAAACAAGTGTCCTGCACAGGTTTTATGAGAATAGATTTTCCTTTTAAGTACATTCTGCTTGCTTCCTCTCAAATCACCATGAATCACACCAGCGGCCTCAAAGCTATTGGCTGACGTCCAGTGTAAGAGATCAAGTTGCCACCATCGGGCAACACATTGGAATTTACTTTAAAAGGGAGATGACACATCATGACAATGTTCTGTAAATAACATGATTCGTATGACATTAAAGGACATCATTTATATTTAGCTCTAGTTTATCACTTACGGGAGTGATTCGGATGCGTTTCAAAAGCCACTGCCAACTTAACTATAGCCAATGCTAACAGAAAAAAAACTAAGTGATAGGGGTAAGATCCACATGTTCAGAATGTGTGGCCCAAACACCTAAGTAACCTCAAACCAAGGAGGAGGTACAGTATAAGGAAGGGCACAAACAGTTAGGTGAGCACAGACACATTGTCTTGGGGGCATACGGTCCCAAGGCGGGAGCGTTACTGCTGCGCCAGACTCCGGCACTATGTATTACAATTTATTCCATCATAAAATAGGTATATATGTCAGAGATTTGTAACTGTTCTTAAGGGAAATATAGCATTATTGCTTTCCCCTTATTACACCATATAGCCTAACAAAGCACGGTACGATCCCTAAACATAAATTAGACAGCAAGACCCCAATGGGGCGATGTCCTGTGTGCTTACAATGGTCACAAAAGCCTTACCGTCAGTGACATAAACAGAGGATCGACAGGATTTGAACTGCATGCGACCAATTTTCACAATGTCTGTCTTGACATTCATGTTAATACCATGTACCATCGGTCTGCATTTTCTAACGTGGATAAGTATGATATATTCATCAATCAATACATGATAAACATGGGCATAGATAGAGAGCAGCAACAAAACCACATGGACAACGGACAAGAATAGGCCTATGGTTTGATCCATTACATACGTAGGATTACATGTATACCGGTTAGGCTTAGGTGGTATAACGTATGTACTGGGGTATTAGGAACTAGCCACGGGATGCTTATTCAATGCCGTTGAAATTTTGTTTTACAACACATTTTAATATTTGTAGCTACTTTAAGAAAATACCTGCAGTCAACATGTGCAATACATTAGGAGATTAAGCATATCGCATTCTTCCTTTCACCTATGAACATTATTTTACATAGATTACCATATTTCCCCGGAACATGTTTGTTTGTAATGAACCTGATGACCAGAACTAGAGTTCCTCTGCTGAGATCAGAAAACCTGCCAGAAGGACAACAGTCTCCACAGCACTACACCAATCTGGGCTTTATGGGAGAGTGGCTAGACGGAAGCCACTCCTGAGAAAAAGGAACATGACAGCACGCCTGGAGTTTGCAAAAAGGCATGTGAAAGTCTCAGATCATAAGGCAAAAGATTATGTGGTTTAATGAGACCTGAATGCAAAGTGCTATGTCTGGAGAAACCCAGGCACAGCTCATCACTCGTCTAACACCATCCCTACCGTGAAGCATGGTGGTGGCAGCATCATGCTATGGGGATGCTTTTTAGCAGCAGGGACTGGGAGACTGGTAAGGATAGAGGAATAATGAAATAGAGTCAAATGCAGGCAAATCCTTGATGAGAACCTGCTTCAGAGTGCAAACGACCTTAGACTGGGGCAAAGATTTACATTCCAACAGGACAATGACCCCAAGCATACAACCAAAGCCACGCTGGAATGGCTTCAGAACAAGAATATGAAAGTCCTTCAGCAGTCAAGCCAAAGTCCAGACTTGAATCCCATTGGAAATCTGTGGAAAGACATGAAGATTGCTGTTCACCATAGCTCCCAAACTAACTTAACAGAGCATGAGAAAAATTGCAATGAAAAATGGGAGAAAATCCCCAAATCCTGATGTGCAAAGCTGATACTGACATAGCCAAGATGACTCAAAGCTGTAATTTCCACCAAAGGTGTTTCTACAAAGTATTGACTCATGGGTGTGAATACTTATGCAAGAGACATTTCTGTATCTCATTTTCAATAAAATTAGCAAAAATTTCTAAAAACATGTTTTCATTTTGTCATTATGGGGAGTTAGTGTAGAGGCTATGCATATGTAAAGTATAGGCCTATCCATCTTATCAAAACATAATTAAATCCCATGATGTGAAGCCACAAAAAGAGCTGCTGCTACTGTTTCAAATGCACAGCTGGGGCATCAAATTACTTTAAATGAGGGAGACCAAGTATATTGAAAGCAGGTGTGGTTCCTGAGCAATTCCTAAACAATTAATGCTTAGGGTCATAAAAATGCTTGGCAGGCCCAGTTGCTCATTGTTTTGGCTACCATGGCTATACCCCATAGGATGACAATGCCCACATCCCCAGGGCACGAGTGGCCACGGAATGGTTTAACGAGCTTGAAAACTATGTAATCCATATGCATGGCAGTCACCAGATCTTGACCCAATTGAACACTTATGGGAGATTCTGGAATGGCGACTGACAAAGCATTTTCCACCACCATCAACAAAACACAAAATGATTGCATTTCTTGTGGAAAAATGGTGTCACATCTATCCAATAAAGTTCCAGACACTTGTAGAATCTATGCCAAGGCGCATTAATGCTGTTCTGGCGGCTTGCGGTGGCCCAACACCCTATTAACCCCTAGAGTAATGTCTGCGAACCTGTGGAAATCTAATAAGCATAATATAAAAATCCAAATAAAAATATTTTTTAACCTATAGAAATGCATTAGATGCTTCTCAATCCAACTATGTAGCACTTCCGCATCTGCGGTGAAAGGTGATAGAGTTATGGTCTGACAAACACAGCTTTGAGACATCCCAAAAATCGGTCTTCTCACAAAATTATCTGTAGAGTCCGAACATTTTTGCCTACAAAATATTATGACACCGCTATGGAAAGATGACTCTCATGAACAAAATGGTGTTCTCCGTTTTGCTCTATGGCCTCCACAAGCTGTAGCGTCCGAACAGTTTGTGCTACACACTAAACGGTGAGACTCTCACGAACAAATACATGTTGGTTGTTTGCTCTAGGACGCCCACAGGCCTCAAAAGACTTGTCTGATGGTCAACTGGTACCAGTTTGAAAAAATGTATGTAAGTACACGACATGTGGACACCTGCTCGTTTAACATCTCATTCCAAAATCATGGGCATTAATATAGAGTTGGTCCCCCCTTTGCTGCTATAACAGACTCCACTGTTCTGGGAAGGCTTTCCACTAGATGTTGGAACATTGCGGCGGGGACTTGCTTCCATTCAGCCACAAGATCATTAGTGAGGTCGGACACTGATGTTGAGCGATTAGGCCTGGCTCGCAGACGGCATTCCAATTCATCCCAAAGGGATTCGATGGGGCTCTGTGGAGGCCAGTCAAGTTCTTCCACACCGATCTCGACAAACCATTTCTGCATGGACCTCGCTTTGTGCAAGGGTGCATTGTCATGCTGAAACAGGAAAGGGGCTTCCCCAAACAGTCCACAAATTTGGAAGAACAGAATTTTCAAGAACGTCATTGTACGCTGTAGCATTAAGATTTTCCTTCACTGGAACCAAGGGGCATTTTCCGTCACTGGAACCAAGGGGCTTAGCCTGAACCATGAAAACAGCCCCAGACCATTATTCCTCCTCCACCAAACTGCACAGTTGGCACCATGCATTGCGGCAGGTAGCGTTCTCCTAGCTTCCGAGATACCCAGATTTGTCCTTCGAACTGCCGGATGGTGAAGCGTAATTCATCGCTCCAGAAAAAGCGTTTCCACTGCTCCAGAGTCCAATGGCGGCAAGCTTTACATCACTCCAGCTGACGCTTGGCATTGCGCATGGTGATCTTGGGCTTGTGTGTGGCTGTTCGGCCATGGAAACCCATTTCATGAAGCTTCTGACGAAACAGCTCGTGCTGACGTTGCTTTCAGAGGCAGTTTGGAACTCAGTGCTGAGCGTAGCAACTAAGGACAGACGACTTCTTACACACTACGTGCTTCACCACTGAGCTGTCCCTTTCTGTGAGCTTGTGTGCCCTGCAATTTCGCGGCTGAGCCGTTGTTGTCACTAGACGTTTCCACTTCACAAACACAGCAATTACAATTGACCGGGGCAGTTCAAGCAGGGCAGAAATTTGACAAACTGACTTTTTGAAAAGGTGGCATCCTATGACGGTGCCAAGTTGAAAGTCACTGAGCTCTTCAGTAAGGCCATTCTACTGACAATGTTTGTCTATGGAGATTGCTTGGCTGTGTGCTTGATATTATACACCTATCATCAACGGGTGTGCCTCAAATAGCCAAATCCACTAATTTGAAGAGGTGTCCACATAATTTTGTGTATATGTGGAGACTATTTAGTGCCAAAAATAAGGAGTTAAATACATGTAAAACATATATCTCTCAGATATAGGAGAGACACTATAGAACTAACTTAATTTTGATATTTGTTCCATGTTATTCAATTTATTCGTATGGGCTAATACGTAGCAAGGCCAAATACACATTTTCATCTAATAATTGTTATATATATATATATATATGGTAAAAAATAATAATAAAAAAAAAAAATTATATATATATATATATATATATATATATTATTTTTTTAATTTTTATTTATTATTTGTTTTATTATTATATACTTCAAGGGGTCTCAAAATCAAATAGCAAAATGATCCTTGGTATGACCTTCTTAAAACAATTCCATATAGCTTAGTAGAACCCCCCCTCCCTTCCCCGGCTTAGACAGGACTTCGACTGTAATGAGTTCCTCCTATTTTGTCAGTTACCAGTATGTAGTGGAGCCTAGGTCCATTCATAGTATGTCTTGCAGCGATGTAATCCTTACAAAGACATATCTTTCCAAACGTCATTGTATGTCTCGTAAATTGATGCGACAATAAACAAAGCCGGACACTGCTTGCCTGTTAAAAGCCATGCCAAGGATCGCAGTCTAGATGTCTTATCGCACTGCGACAAACTAAGGTTGAAACGGAATTTCACTGACAACCAATTATCCTCCTCAGAGAGTGGAGGAGAATACCTGCTGCCTGATCCTACTGATTACAACTACAACCATGTAGCTACAGTGGCAAGCTATATGAAATGTAATCCTTTATTGAATAATTGTATAGCACTAGGAATAGGGTTAGACTATCATTGCTGGGGAGATAATTTGGTAACGCTTTACTTGACACTCAGTGTCAACAAGTTATGACATGGTCATAACCATGTCATAAGAGCTGACATAACTTGCCATAACATGGCCATGACCCATATATTTACAAGTGTTTTGACATATATTGCGTTATTGTACAGCTGGTTATGACACCTACATAAATGTGTCAAACCCCACATTTATTTTTTAAATTATAATTTTCAGCCAAGAAGTTTCCTTTCGCTTGAATGTTTGTTTCTTAAATCCTTTGTTGTTGTAATGAACTCTTTACAGTTATGTTTTTTCATCATATTTTAAAGAACTTGTAGAAAATACACTTATAAATGCAAAATGCATTATGACCATCCTGTGTCACTTTACTTGGACTAAGAACATACAACTTGACAATGTCAAAAAGCATTATGACCATCAATCATAAACACCAGATAGGCCTATCACGTAAATGTCCTTAAATCAGTCATCAGTTACAAAGAGGGTGTCTTGTCCTGCTCCTGAAATCTGCTCCTGTATTCATCAGCAACTGAACATTGGGGTAGGAGCATGTCTGACATCAATGTGTGCACAATAACAATGATAATTTTATATGGTCAATTTCCCAAAAAATAACATAACATAAACATACTGTTGACAGTACACTATGGTGCAATGTAATAATTTTGCCTTGTATGGTAGCTTTTGACACTCATGTAGGTGTCATAACCAGCCATAAAATAAAGCAACATACTGTATGTCACAACAGGTCTAAATATATGCACTATGACCATATTATAAACAGGTTGACAATGACGCTGGGTGTCAAGGTATTTCTTGGCCAATTTATCCATCATCACATTTGTGATTAAAAAAAATATTTTTAACAACAGCAATGGAAGCCAAGCCATCTGTGCCTTACGAATGACCATAGAAATGCCAGTCAGTGCAGGGCTATTCATTATATGGAGGCTGGTGTGGATCTGACTTGGGGAAACTGCTGATTTCGACATGTTCCCGGAAATAAAATAAACTCCTTTTGTAAAGCTTGGCTGTAAGCTCAAGCACCGTTGTGTATCCAATTGCCCAATCGATCAGTGCATTATTCCACTGGCTCCGATTGCAATTCATTCTGTCTTCATTATTGTCGCAATAATGTGGTTCCCTTTCAAGTAAAAAATTCAAGTGCAAACTCAGTTTTGCGAAGCAGTGCGTGCATGTAATTATATGTAGTGAGTGAATACAGTGCCAAAAAGGCGGCCCTGTCCAGCCCTTACCCTGAATACATCCTCGTGGCTCTCCTCCTGGTCTCCATTGCTGGTGACCGATATCTCTGCCGCAGGGCTCCTGTGGACCTCCTCATCCATAGTGCTGTCCTGCAATCACAAACAGCTACGGTAAGAGATTAACACAGTGTTTCATACATTGCATGAGACTTACCTCAATTTCCTCTTCCAAGTGTGCTCTGTGCAAGAGTGAAGCTGTAGGCCTATGCTTTTAACCTAACGTTTGTCTGGAAGAGTAAGCAGAGGGGACTCTATCAACAGAATTTGATGACTATGGGCTGCCATCTTGTGGTCACTGCCACCAGAAGTGATGAACAATTAATTGAGATAACATCCTGCAGTAAAAGGGTGGTTTTTAAACAATGTATTAAGCTCAAGCTGAGTTATTGCATAAAAGGAGATCAGTCAACCTTCAGAGAATTACACAAGATACCTCACATGCAAGCTCACCTGACCTCTTCACACAGCAAGAATAATTGGAAATCTTCAAATGGTTTTTAGAGCCTTGGAGCTAGCCATCACTGCCCTGATTGAGCAGTATCAAATATTTCTTGCAACCAAATTAACAATTTCTACTCTACATAAAAAGAACTGGAATCAACGCATGGTCCTTCGGTTGTTCCAAAGATCCACCCGGTCTCCATGGCAATGCTTTTATGAGGGCCTCTCCCAGGCCATTCCAGGTCTGCCACAGTTATCAGGGCAAAAAAATCCAACCATCTCTTTAGTCCTTTAGGATTGAGATGCTGTGCTGTGACGGAGTAACATAGATTTTCAAATTGCCTCTCATTACCTCAGACAAAGCAGAACTATCTGGGTCAAGCAGAGTTCTTGTACTGTTTCATATTTATAAACTAGGACTCCTCCAAGGAATCTGGGCAAGGAAAATACAACAAACACGAGGGTGAAGCCGCTGTCAGTCAACATACAAAAAAATTGTCCACACCAGACCAAACAAAAGTTCCAGTTGTCAAAACAGATAGGGCTAAATGTCTGGTATGATATTGTTAAGAAGAGAGTCAAAGGGCAACCCTTCAAGCCATTTACACACTTCAGTCACCTATAGGGAGAATATGTAGGACTGTGAGAAGTGTGACGAGCACATTTACACCTTCTCCCACAGAACCACACTGACTGTCTGAGTCACTGTCAGAAGAGGCTAAAAATACAAATGGACGTACTTGCTAAAGCAGCAACACCAACCCTGTTCATGCAGAATGAATTGTGTCGGGCAATTAAGCATGAATCTGTTTTTGTCTAAAGGCTTTGCTTAAACCATGGGTCAAGAAGAGCTACAATTTTAATTTAAAAAGTATTCAGTGAAACAATTCCAAATTCTCTATAGGAAATGAAAAGTTATTATTAGGCTATAGTCTGTCGGTAGAAAACCTCATGACATTATCATTGACAAGACCCATGTGGAATTACTGTAACAGTGGTTAATAATTTGCCTTTTGATGCCTGCTATAAAATGTAATGGACATAGGAAGCTGTATTACATCATTAAGTCAGGCTTCGACACATTGGCTTACAACACCACCATAACTTCCTCTTGGAAGTTGGACACAGTAGAATGCTGTTCACACATCACACTTAAACAAAAGCCCGAATGACAAAAGCTTTGCATTTTCTGGGCCAGGATACCCAACTTGGCGTAGCTACGGTGAAAGGCTAGCACTTTTATAGCACTCAGTCCGTATGAAGCTATATTATCGGTGTTTCTAAAACCACTGTGGTCCCCTGCAATTGTCAAGGGTTTATTACTATTTGGAAATACCAAAGTCGAGCATGAACTCCGTTCCTCAGTGGCCTTGGACTGATGTCTAAATAATGCAGATAGGCTAGCGCTAGCATAAATGCATGTATGAGGTGCAGGTAAGCTTCAACTGCTCCATTCACAGACCATGCTAACGAGATCAAGCAGTGCTAATGCTAACATCAAAATGAGAGGATGAGCCACGCCCTTAAGATTTATAAAATGGCATCACAGAGTGAGCCAAAAATCAACCAGAGAATGGGACAGGTCTGCTTTATGGGAACCAGGTGGGATCAAGTTCATGAACCAAGAGTAGGCTATCTGCTTGTTCAAACCTGGAGGCTACACATTAATTTGTGGCTGCCTAAATATTACTATTATTTCACACTTCACGCAAATGGGAAAATACACTATAAACAAGTGCAAACACACAGCACCGCTTTGTTTATGTGTGTGTGTCATTTGGTATGAGCATGAGTACATGAACCGCTCCAGACAACAAAACCTAATAAAAGACTGTTGTGTTGGAGTTTTGGCCTCAATATATTTTGGAGGCTCATCCAGGGAAGAAGTAGGCCCGTATACTTTCTCCTTATTCCGTTGCATTAGGACAAAGCATAGGTCCTAATGCATTTGCAATAGTTCAATAGGATTCAGTGTATGAAGATATTCTCTGTATTTTCAACTTGTTTTAAACATTGCCCAGAAACCAGCTCCATAAGCAACAACAAGCTTCATAAAATTATTTGGACTGCTTTGGCAGCGGAGTGTGTCAACGGTGCAGAGAGCACCAGGTATCAGATAACACACAACATGAATATTTAAAAAGGCCACAAGACACCCACATGCAGGCAGGCAACAGAGACATCCACAGGTAGGCTTGTCTAACTGTTGAGGTAGATAAGACAGACTCCCGTCTATCTGTCCTCCCAGAGTATGAGTTGTAACAAGTCATCGGGGAGTTGTTGGGTATACCAGTGTTCACACAACTGTATTGATAGACACCTGACAACCTCAACAACTACCGGTATATCTAGACCTAGATTAAATACATTTGTTGGCAAAAGCCAATAGCACTACCAATTCCTGAAGATCAAACAGACTGGTTACAAGACACAGAAATGGTTCTAAGGTACTGAAAGGGTGAACATGGGGGCAATGTTTGGCATAACAGAGAGACAGAGCTCAGGCCCCTGGAGTTCAGTAGCCTGGAAACTAGCTAACAAGTGGGGGGAGGGAAGGATAACAACAGCAGCCTCCTGATCAGCTGAGCTGAGGGAGGAAACCAAGTCTCGCTTCTTAAAGAGCAAACGGGGCTTACTAGCAAGACGGGTACAGTGATTGCATAGTATGTGACTACTTCATGCAGCCTTTCTATAAAATAAAAAGAGGCAGTTGGAATGAAGCAACAACACTCCAACATAGCATCACCACCTGAAGCACAATTACTCATTCGACGTTGGGAACGACCTAAGGGAATCTGCATCGAACTAACAGCTTGGAGTGGTCGAACACAACAGCAATGGATCTGACATTGACTGGAAACGGAGGAAGCAGTCCAAATCCTTCCGCCTACAGCGATGACCCAGCCATGTGACAGGCCTATTCAATTCAGGGTGCTGTATCCACACAACACAGGAAACACTGGGTTGGATTCTTATAATTGCAGGGAACAGTCACACATACAGGCCACACCATGGCTAGGATGGGGACAATAGTGTCACTACTGCACAAAGGTGGCTACAGGCTGGTATGCTGAGACTCAAAGGCAAACATAACATCATGGCATGTACCTGTAAACACAACTCAATTAAAGTTAATCAATAAAAATACAAATTAAATTAAACAATTGTATTGGCATTAGGCGGAGAATGCATGCAGGGGAATTCACAGGAAGCATAGGCCATCACCAGCATTTTCACTGGCGCTACCAGACATCACAGTACAACTAATCAGGAAGTACACCCCGTAAAAGACAGTTATGCAAAAGTTACACCAACAACACAAATGCACTAGCCCGTACTCCTACTAGTTGCACCAAGCAGACAAATTTGAAACGTAAGGGGAAGGCACCAACAACCAAAAGGGTTCAACGATTAAAGTAAATCAAAAATGTATAATTATTGATTCAGAGCTTTAACTCAAGTTCATGTTGTATTAAGAAATGGTTCATAAACTGCATCAGCATTGGATATCATAATAATAACGATATCCTGAACTATGGTGTAACGCTATCCATGTTTTTGTGACATATAGCAACATGAACCAGAGAGCTGGAATGAATGATTCCCAGAGCTGTTGTCTGCATTGAAGATAAATATGTCACCTTTGTATGAGAATCTTCGTTTTTCTTTGGTGTATCATTATCAGTAGTCACTGTATGGCAATTTTCCCTTTTATGACCGGCATTGTCGGAATGTGCATTGCCACTAGTGCTTGGAACATCATCATCGTGCTCAGCATTCGCACTGTTTTGCGTATTCTCATTATCGCTCTGAACATCATCAATTTGAGCGCCATCGCTGTTCTCAGCATTATCGTTGTCATTTTGAACATCACTGTCGTTTTCAGCTCTGTCACCATGAGGCACTTCATCATTGTTCAGTACATATTCAGTACTATCAAAGCTGTGAGCATCCTCCTCGCTCTCTCTTTGAAAGTCCTCAGTATTCTGAGCCTTCTTAGCTGAATCCATTTGCAGGTCCTGGGCTGGGGACTCAGCCTCAACACTAACTTCGGACATTCCTGAAAACAAACAGATAGGAGGGCATGAATAGGTCCCTACCAGCCACCACATTTAATAACGTAGAGGGCATCGATCCAGGCAGCTACATTGGTGGTCAACACCTCAAGACACAAGATAGCAGTCCTTTCAAGTTATTGATTTGCTGGGGGGACAGAATGTAGCCTAAACTCATGGCACGCGTGTTCGTCTGGTGATTCTGTTTTACTAAGACTTAACAAGGAGTAAAAAAGTGTAATGATATTACACATGCTGAATATTGTTAAGAAGAAATACTAGGCGTATTTTAAATGCAACTCCATAGGGTGGGGTGGCATAAAGCACCTGGGCCACTATTCCAGAGACAAATGTCAATGCACATTCTTGCATACAATGGGAACTGACAAATTAGGTTGGACAGCTATGCTGCTGAATAGGCTAGTTCATCACCACACAATCATTGTTTGTGCAGGGATCTTGACACATGTCTGCAAACGCGATTCCAGGCATAAGCGACATAAGTGGTCGCTTAGGGCCCCGAGCCGCCAGGGGGCCCCGATTGATTTTGTTAGTCATTATCACTCAGATATCAAAACATGGCATAAGTCAATACAAAATTATTAGGTCACGGTGATGGTATGAGGGCCAGTTTGGGAATTTAGCCAGGACGCCGGGGTTAACACCCCTACTCTTACAATAAGTGCCATGGGATCTTTAGTGACCACAGAGAGTCAGGACACCCGTTTAACGTCCCATCCAAAAGACAGCACCCTACACAGGGCAATGTCCCCAATCACTGCCCTGGGGAATTGGGATATTTTTTTAAGACCAGAGGAAAGGGTGCCTCCAACACCACTTCCAGCAGCATCTGGTCTCCCATCCAGGAACCAACCCTGCTTAGCTTCAGAAGCAAGCCAGCAGTGGGATGCAGGGTGCTATGCATGTTTATCTCCTGGTAATACCACAAGACTGTGGCTCCAACTGCAAAACAGTCCTTCCTGTAGATTACCAGATATTAGACTGTATACGTCATGGAAAAAGGAATTTAAAAAAACAGATGTAAGGAGGCAAAAAATATGACCATTTAGACCTCTGAACAGAGAACATTATACTCTTCCTCAACATTTTACTCATTATAACATTAAAGTCATGTTTTACTTTAAAATGAGGGTGCTGATGCATCCTGTTCAGTTAAGGACAAGATTGGCATGATGTCTTGAACCAAATATAAAAAATCTATCCGAGGACTAATGAAACTGTTGTAAACAGAAGGAAAGCTGATAATGTTGACTATGGTTGTTATTATCAACCAATTCAAGCGTGACAGAATTTAAGCATGCAAATTAGATTTAAAAGTTTAACACTTGATTCTATAACAGAGGGCGTTGGTGACCTAAATGTCTGACTTATATAGTAGAGAATAATGAAAGAAACTAGGGAAGATCGTTTTGCATGGCACGGTGCCCCGGGCGGGTGGATATTATTTGGAATCGCCAATGGAGTGTATAAATAAATAAATATATCCAAACGCAAAACGAACTCACCAACCGGACTAAATGTCATAATGGACACGTAAACGGTAGTGAGTTCACTAGTTTGCAATCTTAAAAAAGAGGACATGCTAATTTGTAGCCATTTATAAAGTTCCCATTCATATGTGGTTCTCCTCTCATTTATTGAATGAAAATAAAACTATTGGCTAACTTTTAATTGTTTGTAACTAAACCCTAAAAAGTTGCATGGCTTCGCTGCTAGCATTCCACTCTAACAAAGCAACACTAACTTTTGATTTAAATAGTACCTAACCGCTACCTAGCTAACGTTAAAATATTTCTTAGTTAACCAGCTAGTTAGAAACATTAACTTAGACAACATTGAAACGTAGCTGGCTAACTAGCAGGTACAGTAACAGTTGCCTGCTAGCTGTAACGTGACTGTTAACTATGAATGACAATGTCGACAGTCAGTCAGAAGAACGTCGTAACATGTTGCTTAACCTTGGCTGTGCCACTTTCTGCATTTGTCCAGCTGAGTACAATCACCAAACGCGGAAACCAGCGATGACACGAGCGCTAACTTTTTCTACATATAAATGAGATCGCGAGTCCCATAGGGCGGCCCAGCGTCGTCCAGTTTAGGGGAGAGTTTGGCCGGGTAGGCCGTCAGTGTAAATAATAATGTGCTCTTAAATGACTTGCCTAATTAAATAAAGGTTACATAAGAACAAAAAAACAGCTAGCTAAGTCACAAGGCACCACAGATTCACGAGACACTGTCATAGACCGTCACTGGCTAGCTAACTAAACTTGGCTATTTAGCTAAAGTTAGCTATTAGCTTGACTGCTTGTTGTTGTGCTGAAACACTTATATATGCAACTAATAATGGTCAGAAAATGCACCTGCAGCTTTTGTCCGGACCTTTATCTCTCTGTGTTTCTTGGTGCAAAAGGTTCCACTCCCGGGATTTGGGAAGAAAATACAGCCAGCTTGCTACTCACAGTATAAAATGTAATTCAGCGCCCATTGGGTCTCGGTGTCCCTGGCCTGTGTGAAGCTACCCACAATAAGGACAACAGTGGAATTTGCGGTTCGCATTCAAAATAAAAGTTCCCCATTGAAACTGATCCAAACGGATACAAATAGTGGAATATTACTAGATAATGCTAAACAAGGTTGGAATGTTGTTATATAACTTAAAAATAAATACAATACATAATTCATTTGACAATAAACAGTAAAACAAACTATTAAAATAGCACTGTGTATGTATTAGACTGCATATTTACATTAGGGGCATACATACACTGAGTAAACAAAACATTCGGAACACCTTCCTAATATTGAGTTGCATCTCCTTTTGCTCTTAGAACAGCTTCAATTCGTCGAGGCATGGACTCTACAATGTGTCAAAGGTGTTCCATTGGGATGCTGGCCCATGTTGATTCCAATGCTTCCCACAGTTGTGTCAAGTTGTCTGGGTGTCCTTTTGGTGGTAGACAATTCTTGAAACACACGGGAAACTGTTGAGCCAGAAAAACCTAGCAGAACTTGGCACCTACTACCATACACCGTTCAAAGGCCCTTAAAAATGTTGTATTTTCCATTCCCCCCTCTGAATGGTACACATACACAATCCATGTCTCAATTGTTATCCAAAACACACAATAGAATGACTGGCGAGGTGATTTCCCACAGTCAAAGTCCTGCAATAAGAGCTATGATGCTAATATTTGTGTAAATTCTATGGAAATGTAATCTGTGGGTGTAACTGAGTAGGCTTATACAGTGCATTCGGACAGTATTCAAACCCCTTGACTTTTTCCACAAAAAAAATTACACTAAAGCCTTATTCTAAAATGTATTAAATATTTTTTTTCCTAATCAACCGAGAAACAATACCCCATAATGACAAAGCTAAATCAGGTTTTTAGACATTTTTGCAAATGTATTAGAAGTAGAAAACATACCATCCTTATTTACAGTACATACAGTTCAAGTCGGAAGTTTACATACACTTAGGTTGGAGTCATTAAAACTCGTTTTTCAACCACTCCACAAATTTCTTGTTAATAACAAACTATAGTTTTTGCAAGTCGGTTAGGACATCTACATTTGTGCATGACACAAGACATTTTTCCAACAATTGTTTACAGACAGATTATTTCACTTAAAATTCACTGTATTACAATCCCAGTGGGTCAGAAGTTTACATACACTAAGGTGCCTTTAAACAGCATGGAAAATTCCAGAAAATGATGTCATGGCTTTAGATGCTTCTGACAGGTTAATTGACATAATTTGAGTCAATTGGAGGTGTACCTGTGAATGTATTTCAAGGTCTACCTTCAAACTCAGTCCCTCTTTGCTTGACATCAAGGGAAAATCAAAAGAGATCAGCTAAGACCTCAGAAAAAACATTGTAGACCTCCACAAGTCTGGGAGCAATTTCCAAACGCCTGAAGGTACCATGTTTATCTGTACAAACAATAGTACGCAAGTATAAACACCATGGGACCATGCAGCCATCATACCGCTCAGGAAGGAGACGCGTTCTGTCTCCTAGAGATGAATGTACTTTGGTGTGAAAAGTCCAAATCAATCCCAGAAAAACAGCAAAGGACCATGTGAAGATGCTGGAGGAAACAGGTACAAAAGTATCTATATCCACAGTAAAACGAGTCCTATATCAACATAACCCGAAAGGCCGCTCAGCAAGCAAGAAGCCACTGCTCCAAAATCGCCTTAAAAAAGCCAGACTACGGTTTGCAACTGCACATGGGGACAAAGATCGTACTTTTTGGAGAAATGTCCTCTGGTCTGATGAAACAAAAAGAGAACTGTTTGGCCATAATGACCATCGTTATGTTTGGAGGAAAAAGGGGGAAGCTTGCAAGCCAAAGAACACCATCCAAACCGTGAAGCACGGGGGTGGCAGCATCATGTTGTGCGGGTGCTTTGCTGCAGGAGGAACTGGTGCACTTCACAAAATAGATGGCATCATGAGAAAGGGAAATTAGGTGGATATATTGAAGCAACATCTCAAGACATCAGTCAGGAAGTTAAAGCATGGTCGCAAATGGGTCTTCTAAATGAACAATGACCCCAAGCATACTTCCAAAGTTGTGGCAAAAGGGCTTAAGGACAACAAACTCAAGTTATTGGAGTGGCCATCACAAAGCCCTGACCTCAATCCTATAGAACATTTGTGGGAAGAACTGAAAAAGTGTGTGCGAGCAGGGAGGCCTACAAACCCGACTCAGTTACACCAGCTCTGTCAGGAGGAATGGGCCAAAATTCACCCAACTTATTGTGGGAAGCTTGTGGAAGGCTACCCGAAATGTTTGACCCAAGTTAAACAATTTAAAGGCAATGCTAACAAATACTAATTGATTGTATGTAAACTTCTGACCCACTGGGAATGTGATGAAAGAAATAAGATCTGAAATAAATCATTCTCTCTATTATTATTCTGACATTTCACATTCTTAAAATAGAGTGGTGATCCTAACTGACTTAAGACAGGGAATTTTTTCTCTTATTAAATGTCAGGTATTGTGGAAAACTGAGTTTAAATGTATTTGGCTAAGGTGTATGGAAACTTCCGACTTCAACTGTAAGTATTCAGACCTTTTGCTATGATACTCAAAATTGGGCTCAGGTGCGTCCTGTTTCCATTGATCATCCTTGAGATGTTTCAACAACTTGATTGGAGTCCACCTGTGGTAAATTCAATTGATTGTACATGATTAGGAAAGGCACACACCTGTTTTTATAAGGTCCCACAGTTGACAGTGCATGTCAGAGCCAAAACCAAGACATGAGGTTGAAGGAATTGTCCGTAGAGCTCCGAGACAGGATTTTGTCGAGGCACAGATCTGGGGAACGGTACCAAAACATATCTGCAGCATTGAAAGTCCCCAAAAACACAGTGGCCTCCATCATTCTTAAATGGAAGAAGTTTGGAACCACCAAGACTCTTCCTAGAGCTGGCCGCCCGGCCAAACTGAGCAATCGGGGGAGAAGAGCCTTTGTCAGAGAGGTGACCAAGAACCCAATGGTCACTCTGAAAGAGCTCCAGAGTTCCTCTGTGGAAATGGGATAACCTTCCAGAAGGACAACCATCTCTGCGGCATTCCATCAATCAGGCATTTATTGGTAGAGTGGCCAAATGGAAGCCACTCCTCAGTAAAAGGCACATGACAGTGTTTGCCAAAAGGCACCTAAAGACTCTCAGACCATGAGAAACAAGATTCCCTGGTCTAGAGATTGAGCTCTTTGGCCTGAATGCCATGCCTCACGTCTGGAGGAAACCAGGCACCGCTCATCACCTGGCCAATACCATCCCTACGGTGAAGCATGGTGGTGGAAGCATTATGCTGTGGCGATGGCTTTCAGCGGCAGGGACTGGGAGACTAATCAGGATCGTTATGTGATATTTCATTTTTTTTTTTATAAATACCTGTGCAAAAATGTCTAAACCTGTTTTTGGAAAAAGTGAAGGGATCTGAATACTTTCCGAATGCGCTGGATATTTATGTTCCCAATGCAATTATGCAGTCTAATACATCCACAGTGGAATTGGAATTTGAAAAAAAATTCTTAGTGAATTCATTATTGTATTTATTTATAAGTTACATTTCAACATTCCAATTTTGTTTGGCATTATCTAGTCCAAATATGGCATTATTCCACCCTTTGTATCCGTTTGGATTAGTTTCAATGAGCAACTTTTATTGTGAAGTTGAACAGCAAATTCCAATATCGTGGCTCATCCTTGTTGTGGCAAGTTTCTAGTGATGGGCATTCCGGCTCTTTTCAGTGAGCCGGCTCGTTCGGCTCAGCTCGACAAAAAGAGCCGGCTCTTTAAGTTCCCAAACGGCTCTTTAAAAAAGATATGTTTTGTATTTTTTCAAGTCAAACAGTTTGCGACAGTTTGACTATGATTGGTGATAAAACAATTCTAATTAAATTATTAAATGAAATCATACCCTACCTTAACCACAATGTATTTAAAAATGCATTGGTTTGTTATGAAAAATAATGCTATTAAACATTTGCATTTAAAGTAGAACTTTTTAATGTATATAAACAAAGTGCATATAAATCTAGCCATTCAAAACAAATACAATCTGAACAGCATAATAGAATAGTGCACCATATCAAAGAAAAATAAATAACAATTTGAAAAACTGCAGCATCCCACAAATTGAAATAAATGTAAAAAAGAAGGATGCTATTACACATGTGCATTTAAAGTATACATTTTTAAATGTATATAAACAAAGTGCATATAAATGTAACAATTCAAAACTAATACAATCTGAACAAAATAATAATAGAATATTGCACTGGGGTGGCAGGTAGCCTAGTGGGTAGAGTGTTAGACTAGTAACTGAAAGGTTGCAAGATCAAATCCCCAAACAGACAAGATAAAAAATCTGTTGTTCTGCCCCTGAACAAGGCAGTTAACCCACTGTTCCTAGGCCATCATTGAAAATACGAATTTGTTCTTAACTGACTTGCCTAGTTAAATAATGGTTAGCAAAATAAATAACAATGTGGGAAACTGCTCATCCCACTTATAACATTAAACTGGTCCCTCTCTTCTTCACTGCCATGTTATAGCCAACAGCAATGCTGACCATATTTTGCTTTTATGAGAGATTTGCATTCAGAAATGCAAGCTGCCTCACTTTCGAGGGGCTGATGCGGTTTCTTCTCTCAGTAATTATTTGTCCCGTTTTCCAGAAGACCCTCTCAGAGGGAACAGATGTGGCCACTATGCAGAGTCTCCCTGTCATGACTTTAGTAAGCCGTGGGTAGACAGAGGCCTTGTTCTTCCACCAGCTCAGAGGATCTGCTGATCTTTGTAGGAGGGGCTCCTCTAAATAGGATCGGACCTCCATTATGACATCTGCTGAGGGATTCCTTCGTGCTGCATCCCCAGTTGCTCTCTCGTCAAACAGCATCCAAACAGCAGACATTTGTGGCACTACTGCTGGTGCTTCTGCTCCATTTGATCCCTCTTCTTCCTGTTGCCCTGGTGCCTGAGCCAGCTTACTGCTGGGGATGTCCCTTCCTGCTGCTGAGGTTGTTCTTTGAAGAGCCTCATCAATCGCTCTGGCATCACTGAAGGCTAACTTCTTAAACCTGGGGTCAAGTGCAGCGGTTTCTGATAGCACGTGATTATATTCCATTCTGTGGAACTTTCTCTGTCACATGTCCAGTGGTTACATTTGCTTCTCTCTGGCGGCTGGCTGTGATTCGCTGCAGACCCACGGGAGTATAATTTTTGAGGCTGTCACATAGCTGAAAAGAGAGAACACTAACTTATTAGTTCAGGTTCATGTTTTGTCTACTGATACTACATTCTCATCTACTGCTCATATACATATATAATACTGGATTAAATAATGATGTAGTAATAACTGCTTACTGTACCTTTCTCCACTGATCTCCACAGTGACCTGCTCAAAGGGTTCCAGGACTCTGAACACCTCCTCCACCACCTTCCATTCCTCTAGCGTCAGAGCATCAACAGGTGCAGTGACAATGGCCAGGGTAGAGATGATGGCATCCTTTGACTCAAGAAACCGCTTCAACATATAAAATGTTGAATTCCACCTTGTAGTGCAGTCTTGTTTAGGCCTCAGCTCAGGCATCCCCATCTGGCGTTGTGTAGACTTCCGTTTTTCAGCACCTACTGCTTTCACTTTGTCCACAGTGGGCTTCATCACGTTCAGAGCATCTCTTACAATCAGGTTGATTGTGTGGACAAGACATGGATGATGGGTCCATTTAAACATTTTCATGGCTTTGGTTATGTTAGCTGCATTGTCGCTAACACAACAGACCACTTTTCCATCTACTTGCCATTCTCTGGCCAGTTCCTCTGCCAAATTCTCTGAGGTGTGTCTGTCGCTGAACTCAAAGCAGTCCAGAAGACAGCTAGACATCGAAAAATCTACAATGAAGTGACATGTAACCGACATGTAAGAAGTGGTTATTTTAACTGTGTGGATACATCTCCACGTGTGGAGGTGCTGGCTCCACCACTATCACTAGCAGGCCCGCTAGTTTCTCGAAGCTCGGCTACAGCTAGCTTCACAGTTGGGTGCACAGTTCGCATATGCCGGTGTAGGTTGTTCGTAGAACCGGCTTTATATGAGATTTTGTTTTGGAAAATTCTACACTGTGCTCTAACATTGTTTACTCATTATTAAAATGCATTCAAATGCTACTGTGCTTCCAACTCATTTTCCAGCTGTTGTTTTCACAGCTGTCCTTCCTCTCTCTCCTCGCCTGCCAAGTGTGTGACTGTGTGAGTTGGCTTGGCCCTCCCTCACGCATCTTTGGTTCATTGGTTGACACTGTGTGTCTGATTGACAGGAACAGGTGAGGATGTTAAGTCTGAGCAGACAGTCAGAACGAATGGGTGTGCGCTTGAGCATTTAGGCCTATATTATTTAATTCTATCTATTCTATTTTCGTTCTTTGAATTAGTTAATTCTATTCATTTAAATCTTTGATTATTCATATCTTAATTTTTATAAATAGATTCAGCTCTTCTGATATGCAAGCCGGCTCCCAACGTTCACCTACAAGAGCCGGCTCTTAGAGCCGACTCGTTCTCGAACGACCCATCACTACTAGTTTCACACAGGTGTCAACCCTGCTTCAGGGTTTCTACAGTAGCTTTTATATAGCCACAAAGTCAGATTCCACAGTCACAATGTCAAAATTGGCAATAAAAATTTGCTTTTTGGTCTTATTTTATGGTTAAGGCTTAAGATTAGCAGTGTGGTTAAGGTTGTGGTTATTATTAGGGTTAAAATCACATTTTAAGAAGAGAAATTGTCGAAATGGGCGGGTTTTATGACTTTGTGGCTAAAGAAGCTAGTGGAATCCCTGTTTGAGCTCTAACCAGATGCAGAAAAGGACACTGTGGCCCCGTCCAAAGTTACCACTGGATAGGGCCAACCAGGCAGGACATAACCCCACCCACTTCGCCAAAGCACAGCAAGCCAAAGGGATAACAACAGACTACTAACTTACCCCTAATTTACTACTTACTACCACTAACTTACTACCCTAGCTTCCTTTCCGTTCCTCCTTTACTATCCTAATTTTCTTTCATACCTCCCTTTCCTCTCCTCCTACCCTCACCTCTTTTCCGCCTTTCCCAGCTCGCTTCCCTAGCTTCCTTTCCTTCTTCCTTTCCTTTACACATTTTATTTCCTAGATTCCTTTCCTTGCTCCCTTTCCTTTCCTCCTTGCCTAGCTTATTTTCCTCCCTTTCCTCTCCACCTTCTCTATTTCTTAGCTCCCTTCCCTAGGAAAAGTGAGAAAGGAAAGGAGCTAGGGAAGGAGGTGAGGAAAGGAAGTGAGGAAAGGAAGCCAATAGAGGAAAGGGAGCTAGGAAAGGTAGAAAGGAAAGGAAGCAAAGAAAGGGAGGTGAAAGCTAGGAAAGAAAAGGGGTTAGGGAAAGGGTGATAGGGATGGAAAGAAAAGTAGGAAATGAAAGGAAGAAGGAAAGGAAGTTAGGAAAAGGGAGCTTGGAAATTTAAGGAGATAAGGAAAGGTAGATAGTGAAAGAGGATAAATTGAGGTAGGGAAGGAAAATAAGCTAGGAAAGGAGTTAAGGAAGCTAGAAAAGATGGAAAATAAGCTAGAAAAGGAGAAAAGGAAAGGGATCTAGGAAAGGTGGAAAGGAAAGGGAGAGAGGAAAGGAGAAAAAGAATGTAGGAGAGAAAATGTATGTGGTAGGGATTAACCACAGCCAGGAGAGAGGAAAGGAAATGAAGAAGAAAAGGAAGTTAGGAAAGGAGCAAAGAAAATGAAGCTAGGGTAGAAGGAAAGGAAAGAGAGCGCAGAAAGGAATACAGGAAATAAAGGAAGAGTTCACATGTATGTGGTAGGGATTAACCACAGCCAGTAGATGGCGATAGTATTGGTTTTATTCACAGGCTTCCTCTGGATACTATTGAGCATGCATGCTCTACACTTGTGCAAGGCTCCTCCTACTGTTGGATTGCAGAACACACCCTGCTGATACAGTAAAATTATTTTGTTGCCAATATACAATTTTCTAAGCTAATTGATTACATTTTCCAAAGACCATATAGATAGGTTCAGGGGCCCTAAGTGAGATTTGGCTCTAATCCAGAGTAACTAGGGTTAAGTGCCTAACTCAACGTCACATAAATTGATTATCTAGGGCCCTTGATCGGAGGGCACAACAGAGGGTGGTGCGGATGGCCCAGTGCATCACTGGGGGTAAGCTCCCAGACATCCAGGACGTACATGCCAGGCGGTGTCTGAGAAAGGCCCAAATAATTGCTAAAGACATTTACATTTACATTTAAGTCATTTAGCAGACGCTCTTATCCAGAGCGACTTACAAATTGGTGCATTCACCTTATGACATCCAGTGGAACAGCCACTTTACAATAGTGCATCTAAATCTTTTAAGGGGGGGGGGGGGGGGGGGGGGGGGTCAGAAGGATTACTTTATCCTATCCTAGGTATTCCTTAAAGAGGTGGGGTTTCAGGTGTCTCCGGAAGGTGGTGATTGACTCCGCTGTCTGGCGTCGTGAGGGAGTTTGTTCCACCATTGGGGGCCAGAGCAGCGAACAGTTTTGACTGGGCAGCGCGGGAACTGTACTTCCTCAGTGGTAGGGCGGCGAGCAGGCCAGAGGTGGATGAACGCAGTGCCCTAGTTTGGTGTAGGGCCTGATCAGAGCCTGAAGGTACTGAGGTGCCGTTCCCTCACAGCTCCGTAGCAAGCACCATGGTCTTGTAGCGGATGCGAGCTTCAACTGGAAGCCAGTGGAGGGAGCGGAGGAGCGGGGTGACGTGAGAGAACTTGGGAAGGTTGAACACCAAGCGGGCTGCGGCGTTCTGGATGAGTTGTAGGGGTTTAATGGCACAGGCAGGGAGCCAGCCAACAGCGAGTTGCAGTAATCCAGACGGGAGATGACAAGTGCCTGGATTAGGACCTGCGCCGCTTCCTGTGTGAGGCAGGGTCGTACTCTGCGGATGTTGTAGAGCATGACCTACGGAACGGGCCACCGCCTTGATGTTAGTTGAGAACGACAGGGTGTTGTCCAGGATCACGCCAAGTTCTTAGCGCTCTGGGAGGAGGACACAATGGAGTTGTCAACCGTGATGGCGAGATCATGGAACGGCAGTCCTTCCCCGGGAGGAAGAGCAGCTCCGTCTTGCCGAGGTTCAGCTTGAGGTGGTGATCCGTCATCCACACTGATATGTCTGCCAGACATGCAGAGATGCGATTCGCCACCTGGTCATCAGAAGACTCTAGCCACCTGAGCCACGAACCGTTCTCCAAGATCCTGTGCGGCATGCGGTACCAGTGCATCATGGCTCAGACCAACAGACTCCTAAACAGCTTCTATCCCCCCTTAAATGGCGAACAACTACTGCTCTCCCTCTCCCACAAAACTATCCACACTGACTCTATGCCCATCCACAGGTCTCTACCCACTCAGACACACACACCTTTACTGTCATTCTTACTCACACGCACACCCAGATACTCACACACACACAATCGCACACTCCCTCACACCTACACTCGTGCTAAAATTATTATTTATTTGATTTATTACTACCACTATGCTGTTGTTCAATGATTACTGATTGCCATTACCATTACCATTAGTATTTATCTATTTATCCTGCTACTGGTCACGATTACTCCTGTTTACATGTATATCTGTCTATCACGCCTACACTGACACTCTTGCACATACACAAACTCACCACCACGCACACCCACGACTTATGCTGCTGCCATACTGTTTACTATTATTATTATTATTATTATTTATCCTGCTACCAGTCACTTTCTCCTAATCCCTGCCAACACATTCGGAAAGTATTCAGACCCTTTGACTTTTTCCATATTTTGTTACGTTACAGCCTTATTCTAAAATGGATTACATAAAATGGATTACATAAAGGCAAAGCAAAAACAGGTTTTTAGAAATGTTTGCTAATTTATACAAATTAAAAAAACAGAAATCCCTTATTTATTTCCAGCATTTCACTGGACATATGACAAATAAAACTTTAAACTGTATATAATTTCTGCTCTGTTTGTTTTAATTTATTTTTTATTTCAACATTATTTAACCAGGTTAGGCTAGTTGAGAACAGGTTCTCATTTACAACTGCGACCTGGCCAAGATAAAGCAAAGCAGTGCGACACAAAAAACAACACAGAGTTACACGTGGAATAAACAAACATACAGTCAATAATAGAGTAGAAAAGGTCTATACACAATGTGTGCAAATGAGGTAGGACACAGTCGATGATCAAATAGGATAAACGTACAGTCGTACAGTAGGATAAACGTACAGTCGAATAACACAATATAAAAAGTCTATATACAGTGTATGCAAATTAGGTAAGATAAGGGACGTAAGGCAATAAATAGGCCGTAGTGGTGAAATAATTACAATTTAGCAATTAAACACTGGAGTGATAGAGGTGCAGAAGATTAATGTGCAAGTAGAGATACTGGGGTGCAAAGAGGCAAAAAATAAATAAAATAACAGTATGGGGATGAGATAGTTGGATGGGCTATTTACAGATGGGCTACGTACAGGTGCAGTGATCTGTGAGCTGCTCTGACAGCTGGTGCTTAAAGTTGGTGAGGGAGATATGAGTCTCCAGCTTCAGTGATTTTTGTAATTCGTTCCAGTCATTGGCAGCAGAGAACTGGAAGGATGGCGGCCAAAGGAGGTATTGGCTTTGAGGGTGACCAGTGAAATATACCTGCTGGAGCGCGTGTTACGGGTGGTTGCTGCTATGGTGACCAGTGAGCTGAGATAAGGCGGGACTTTACCTAGCAAAGACTTATAGATGACTTGGAGCCAGTGGGTTTGGTGACGAATATGAAGCGAGTGCCAGCCAACGAGAGCATACAGGTCGCAGTGGTGGGTAGTATATGGGGCTTTGGTGACAAAACGGATGGCACTGTGATAGACTGCATCCAATTTGCTGAGTAGAGTATTGGAGGCTATTTTGTAAATTACATCGCTGATGTCAAGGATCGGTAGGATAGTCAGTTTTACGAGGGTATGTTTGGCAGCATGAGTGAAGGAGGCTTTGTTGAGAAATAGGAAGCCGATTCTAGATTTAATTTTGGATTGGAGATGCTTAATGCGAGTCTGGAAGGAGAGTTTACAGTCTAACCAGACACCTAGGTATTTGTAGTTGTCCAAATATTCTAAGTCAGAACCGTCCAGAGTAGTGATGCTGGACGGGCGGGCAGGTGCGGGCAGCGATCGGTTGAAGAGCATGCATTTAGTTTTACTTGCATTTAAGAGCAGTTGGAGGCCACGGAAGGAGAGTTGTATTGCGATTGAAGCTCGTCTGGAGGTTAGTTTACACAGTGCCCAAAGAAGGGCCAGAAGTATACAGAATGGTGTCATCTACGTAGAAGTGGATCAGAGAATCACCAGCAGCATGAGCGACATCATTGATGTATACAGAGAAAAGAGTCGGCCCGAGAATTGAACCCCGTGGCACCCCCATAGAGACTACCAGAGGTCCGGACAACAGGCTCTCCGATTTTACACACTGAACTCTGTCTGAGAAGTAGTTGGTGATCCAGACAAGGCAGTCATTTGAGAAACCAAGGCTGTTGAGTCTGCCGATAAGAATGTGGTGATTGACAGAGTCGAAAGCCTTGGCCAGGTCGATGAATACAGCTGCACAGTATTTTCTCTTATCGATGGCGGTTATGATAACGTTTTGGACCTTGAGCGTGGCTGAGGTGCACCCATGACCAGCTCGGAAACCAGATTGCATAGGGGAGAAGGTACTGTCGGATTCGAAATGGTAGGTGATATGTTTGTTAACTTGGCTTTCGAAGACCTTATGAAGGCAGGGTAGGATAGATATAGGTCTGTAGCAGAATGGGTCTAGAGTGTCTCCCCCTTTGAAGACGGGGATGACCGCGGCAGCCTTCCAATCTTTGGGGATCTTAGACGATACGAAAGAGAGGTTGAACAAGCTAGTAATAGGGGTTGCAACAATTTTGGCTGATAATTTTAGAAAGAGAGGGTCCAGATTGTCTAGCCCGGCTGATTTGTAAGGATCCAGATGTTGCAGCTCTTTCAGATCAGCTATCTGGATTTGGGTGAAGGAGAAATGGGGGAGGTTTGGGCAAGTTGCTGTGGGGGTGCAGGGCTGTTGACCGGGGTAGGGGTAGCCAGGTGGAAAGCATGGCCAGCCGTAGAAAAATGCTTATTGAAATTCTCAATTATCGTGGATTTATCGGTGATGACAGTGTTTCCTGGCCTCAGTGCAGTGGGCAGCTGGGAGGAGGTGCTCTTATTCTCCATGGACTTTACAGTGTCCAAGAACTTTTTTGAGTTTGTGCTACAGGATGCAAATTTCTGTTTGAAAAAGCTAGCCTTTGCTTTCCTAACTGCCTGTGTATATTGGTTCCTAACTTCCCTGAAAAGTTGCATATCGCGGGGGGCTATTCGATGCTAATGCTGTACGCCACAGGATATTTTTGTGTTGGTCAAGGGCAGTCAGGTCTGGAGAGAACCAAGGGCTATATCTGTTCCTGGTTCAACATTTTTTGAATGGGGCATGCTTATTTAAGATCGTGAGGTAAGCACTTTTAAAGAATAACCAGGCATCCTCTACTGACGGAAGGTCAATAATAATATGAGAAACAGACGCCTCACAAGTCCTCAACTGGCAGCTTCATTAAATAGTACCCGCAAAACACCAGTCTCAACGTCAACAGTGAAGAGGCGACTCTGTGATGCTGGCCTTCAAGGCAGAGTTCCTAATGTCCAGTGTCTGTGTTCTTTTGCCCATCTTAATATTTTATTTTTATTGGCCAGTCTGAGATATGGCTTTTTCTTTGCAACTCTGCCTAGAAGGCCAGCATCCCGGGGTCGCCTCTTCACTGTTGACGTTGAGACTGGTGTTTTGCGGGTACTATTTAATGAAGCTGCCAGTTGAGGACTTGTGAGGCGTCTGTTTCTCAAACTAGATACACTAATGTACTTGTCCTCTTGCTCAGTTGTGCACCGGGGCCAGTTGAGGACTGCCAGTTGAGGACTCATCTCAATGATGTATGCACCTGCATGCTCAATTTTGAGTCTCATACAAAGGGTCTGAATACTTTTGTAAAAAATGTATTTCTGTTTTTATTTAGTATAAATTATGGGGTATTGTGTGTAGTTTGCTGAGGATCTGTTTTATTTAATACATTTTAGATTAAGGCTGTAACGTAACAAAATGTGGAAAAAGTAAAGGGCTCTGAATACTTTCCGAAGGCACTGCAATGGATGATGAGAGGAGAAAGGAGCATGAAGACCTAAGCATGAGGACCTAATAACCAATATTCTGGTGTTTGAGCAGAAAGTGAAATGGGAGCGGAACAAATCTTTAGAGCTGGACTGGACTCAGCACAAGGCCAGGTTCTCAGACCAGTGGGCCCAGCAGGATTAGGCTCTGGAAGAGGGAGCAGGGAGAGATGGCGAGGAAGATCTGCTGCTCAGTGCTCAACACCAGAGATATCCAGGATACTCATGAGAAAGTTTAGAAAGAGAAAGCTGAGATGTGGGTAAGAGCTTCAGGATGCAGAAGATCTTAAACGCACCTCCAAGCATACCAAGGCTGAGAATGCAAAGGCAGAGACGGAGAAAGCTACCCTCCAGGAAATTATTCACACACTTGAGGAAGATGAACGAGGATCTAAATGGTGAAGCCTAGTTAATGAAATGAAGAATCTGTCATTACCTAGTACAGATCACTCGATTGAAATGAATGGCGCCGGAGGAGATGGCTGCCGTTTTACGGACTCCTAACCAATTGTGCTATTGTGTGTTTTTTTTTAACATGATTTGTAACTTATTTTGAACATAATGTTTCTGCCACCATGATCAAAAAGAGCTTCTGGATATCAGGACAGCGATTACTCACCTCGTACTGGATGAAGATTTTTTCTTTAACGAGTCGGACGCCAAGGATTTACTCCAGACACCCGACAAGGCCCAAATCCCCGTCATTCGCATGAGAAAGAGACAGAGATATTGGGGACGTAGGTCGGGATGCCTTGTAAGGATCCAACGGCGAGCGGGTAATTACCGTCAGTCCTATTAGCCAATGTACAATCATTGGATAACAAAATAGACAAGCTACGATCACGAATATCCTACCAATGGAATATTAAAAATGGTAATAACTTACTTATGTTTCACCGAGTTGTGGCTGAACGACAACACGGGATAACATGCAGCTGGCAGGGTTTTAACGCTGGTGCACGAAATCTAATATTAAGGAAGTCTCAAGGTTTTGCTCGCCTGAGGTAAAGTATCTCATGATAAGCTATAGACCACTGTCACGCCCTGACCATAGAGAGCCCGTTATTCTCTATGTTGGTTAGGTCGGGGTGTGACTAGGGTGGGTCATCTAGGTAATTATATATCTATGTTGGCCTGGTATGATTCCCAATCAGAGGCAGTTGTTTATCGTTGTCTCTGATTGGGGATCATATTTAGGCAGCCATTTCCCCTTTGTGCTTTGTGGGATCTTGTCTATGTATAGTTGCCTGTGAGCATTATTTAGACCTTCACGGTTCGTTTGTTCGCTTTATTGTTTTTGTTATTTGAGTTTTCTCTTCCTAATAAAAAGGATGGAAACATACCACGCTGCATTTTGGTCCACACCTCATGACGATCGTGACAACCACACTATTTATCAAGAGAGTTTTCATCTATATTTTTCATATCTATCTATTTACCACCACAAACCAATGCTGGCACTAAGACCGCACTCAATGAGCTGTATACGGCCATAAGCAAACAGGAAAAAACTCATCCAGAAGTGGTGCTCCTGGTGTCTGGGGACTTTAATGCAGGGAAACTTAAATCCGTTTTACCGTATTTCTACCAGCATGTTAAATGTGCAACCAGAGGGAAAAAAACTCTTGACCACCTTTACTCCACAGAGACGCGTACAAAGCTCTACCTCGCCATCCACTTGGCAAATCTGACCATAATTATATCCTAATTCCCACTTACAAGCAAAAACTAAAGCAGGAAGCATCAGTGACTCGGTCAATAAAGAAGTGGTCAGATGACGCAGATGCTAAGCTACAGGACTGTTTTGCAAGCATAGACTGGAATATGTTCCGGGATTCTTCCGCTGGCATTGAAGAGTACACCACATCAGTCATGACGTCATCCCCACAGTGACCGTACACACCCCAACCAGAAGCCATTGATTACAGGCAACATCCGCACTGAGCTTCCGCTTTCAAGGAGCTGCCGCTATCACGTGAGTAGAGCTGCCACTTTCACGTGAGAATGCTATTTGGCATGGGTCCTCAGATCCTCAAAAAGTTCTACAGCTGCACCATCGAGAGCATTCTGACTGGTTGCATCACTGCCTGGTATGGCAACTGCTCGGCCTCCGACCGCAAGTCCCTACAGAGGGTAATGCGTATGGCCCAGTACATTACTGGGGCCAAGCTTCCTGCCATCCAGGACCACTATACCAGGTGGTGTCAGAGGAAGGCCCTAAAAATTGTCAGACTCCAGCCACCCTAATCATAGACTATTCTCTGCTACCGCACGGCAAGCGGTACCGGAGCTTCAAGTCTAGGTCCAAAAGGCTTCTTAACAGCTTCTATCCCCAAGCCATAAGACTCCTGAACAGCTAATCAAATGGCTACCCAGAGTATTTGCATTGCCCCAGTCCCCTTCTTTTACGCTGCTGCTACTCTGTTTAATATCTATGCATAGTCACTTTAACTCTACCTACATATAGATATTACCTCAATTATGAACAACTGCATTGTTGGTTAAGGGCTAGTAAGTAAGCATTTCACTGTAAGGTCCACCTACACCGGTTGTATTCGGCGCATGTGACAAATAGCATTTGATTTGATTTGATACATACTTGCCCACTCCCCCTTGAAGACACGTGATTGCACATACCAATAGCCTACAAATGGCCACTTGCATTCATGAACAGGAATGGTTATGAATGAGATCATGAATGGTCACTTCTGGTGTTTTTCCCAATTTTGGGGATAGCGTCAGAAAACCAGTTCGTCATCATCCATCTCACCCATGACCTCACCGGCACTAATGAGAAAAACATCATTTCCCATGAATCCTCAAAGAGAGAAGGGGGACGTACTGTTGCAGCGCAAGCTCGAGCAGCCAATTCCTGTCCAGTGGCCATATTGAAATATCAAGTCTATTAGGACTCTGAAGGTACTGGGTGGTTGTCTAACTGGAAGTCTTTAAAATATCGTCTATTTATACCATAGGGATTTGAGCCAGACATTCCACCTGAGACCCTGCCTGTACTGGACGGCAAGTTGTCTCTGACTTTTGTGGGAAAATGAGTCCAACCGATGCTAAACGAGGTGCTAAACGCAGGAAGAACAAGCGGGGCGGTGGCAGCAGTAGCTGCAGTAGTACTGTCTGCAGTACCAGTGGCAAGGCCGGGGTTTCAGCCACGGACCTGAGTCTTCAAGCCACGGCAACACCCGTGTCTACCATGGGCTTTCTGACATCAGGGAGCTCTGGAAATGGGAACATGGGCTCTATAACAGGCCTGAACGGAGAGGTGAGAATATACAGTTGACGTGTTGAACACTAACGTTAGAGATTTTGATTACACATAATCGACAGACATTTGAGGCCTGACATTCTTCAGTAGCTAGCCCAGCTACCGAGGAAGCTAGCTAGTTAACGTTAGTTAGCTAACGTTAGCTAACTCGGAAAATGGGAACCTGACGTCAACAGCCAACAAGTTAGTTTAGCTGACTAACTACGTTAGTAAGCTTTCTATATACGGTAACGCGTTAGTTATAACGTTAGTTACTTGCTCAATTTGAAAATAAACTAGACCGGCTGACGTTTCTAGCTATCTTGTTCTAGCTAGTCGACAACCACAATGTTGACAGCCCGAAAATAGACGATTTTGCTTACTCGACAGTCGTTATCTTATTATCTAACTGTTCGCGACGTTGTGGGAGTGGATGTTTGTTACTTGCTAGATGGATACTAACGTTAGCGTGTAAACTAACGTTAGCTATGACCAAACTGACCATCGCCACTGCACTGTGTCCTTAAACTGAAGTGTCTCTTGTACCTGACTAGTAGCTAGGTACAGTAGGTAGCTTGTTAACAATGCGCAACAATTTGGACAGCCAGTTGGTCTTTCATTTCTTGTCTGATGTTTTCATATTCACAATTTTAGCAGGAGTAGTAGCTCACCAGACTAACGTTACTGTACTGTTTACAAACATGACGTTTCAGTCGAGTCTGTCAGTGTCATCGGATTAGCCTGCTAAGTAACAGTAGGCCTATAGTTTGTTTACTCATACCAATTATTTAATAGGAAGGTCATTTACTAGTTAGGTCGTCCACAGTGTTTACAGACACAAGAATAATGTGTGAGACAACTGCAAGACTACTGTCACACAGACAAGTGAGCCAAATTACTTCCACAACCACGATCCTGCAAAATATACCAATGGTATAATATACCAATGGTATAGCAAACATTGCAACATTACATACTTGGCTGTCAAATGGTATATTGAGTGTCTTGCTTTACTCATGGTTTCTTGTCTCGTCTCCATATATTGCAGCTATGCCTTGTCAGTTTTCTCTATATCACAACAGTAGCCAGGGTAACAACATCCACTAATCACCAAAGACTAGACCTATCATGTGTACGTCACATTGGCTGCGACTAGGTTCATCATCTTTAGGGCTGAAGGACTTCCTCATATGATGAGCCAATAGTCCCAAACAAGTCCATATTGCAGACTTGTTAATAACTTGCATACCTGGTCACTGTCTAAGCAAATCCAAGGAAAGTCTGATTTGAGCAAAATGCAACGCATTGTATTGCACTCACTCAGTTTCATTAGCCTAGCTAGCCTATATGCCAGACAGTTTCCCCATCATTTGGGATGTAGACAAAGGTTCCAGAAAATAAATCAGGAGAATAACGCATATTGTGAATACTGATTGTGGCAAATTTTTACTTTGTGAACCCTTGATCCCGATTCTTACAAATTGCTATGAGCCATCTATAGAACGGATGTAAGCCCCAGAATATAGGCCTAGCAACATCAGAGTTATGATAGTGGTCTTAATGTTTGTTAATTTGAAAGCTCAAGAGGAGCTTAACTTATTGCCTAGGCCAGGCTACTTATTGTGGAAGGAATTTGCCTAGATCTGCTCAGCATTTACACTAGTCAGGGCTATTATTTCCATCTAAGAAGTAATATAATATTCTCATAACCTTTTGTTTAACTAATCAGTGTGTTTTGATTCATTCTTCAGATGTTTACAAAATCTTTGCATAGTGCATACAAATCGAGACTACACTCTGCTTATGTAAAGATTGGCTGTTGAAGACAGAAACAGCAGGTGAACTTGCTGGACGCGTCAATATACTGCTGCGCCGAGCATTAATATGAAAAGTAATATCTGCATATGTTCTTTGCAATATCGCCAGGACATATCATCAACTGCTTTGTGTTTTATTTGATGTTCAAATAACTTAATTTGGAGACAAACCTAAATTGTGTGTGGCCAAGTAGCCCCCAGCCAGGTCAAGCGCTAACATGCTTCAGATAGCCTTGTAATAGACGCTTGGCATCAGTGCTAATGAGAGGGGTGACTCCGGAGGTGTTGGTTCATGTCGGGCCCTTTGTGTCCTCCAGGTCTCTATGAACGGTAACGTTACACCACAGTTTTCGGAGGGGCCGGTGAATTCCGACTTCTCTGGAGTCCTTCAGGTAATGCATCACTCACTGTCTCTGCAGCTACTCCTGTTAGGCCTACGGTAATATAGATCAGCATCAGCTTATCTGTTGTGAGTATCACTGGGTGGACTGAAAAGCCCCGGGTGGCATTCAGTAGGCACAAAATGTATGAAAAAGTTAAAAAATGGGAAAGTCCCATCCTAAACGTTATGACCAATAATAACTTTACCAATCAGTTTCCAATTTTAAAACATTTTCCACCTGTTTGTGCTTACTGCCCATGACCCTATCTTAATTAACTTTAGAACCTGCCTGGGTAGGCTACATATTGGAGCACTAGTTAGTAGCTACTGGTTACTGCCACTACAGTAGTGCTACACACACTCATCTAACTGACATCCACTCCGTCTCCAACCACCAGACCCCGTTCACATTTGGCCTGAGCCAGAGGGCCCCATATTCCACCACCGGCGACCGCTGCCTCCTGTGCCGGAGTGAGCGCAAGCCAGACAGCACCCTCCATCCTGATGCGATGCTCCCCGGGGCGGGGCCGAACGGTATGGCACAGCCCCCCAAGTCCCCCAGCGCTCTGCAGCTGCCCCTGTGGGTGTGCCCCGACTGCCGGCGCACGGTGGAGAAGGAGGACCGCCACGCCTCCCTGGAGCAGTCGCTGGTGGTGAGTCACCACAGGCTGGTGGAGGGGTGTGGGTGGGTGGAGGGAGGGAGAAGTATGGTCGTGAAAAAGTGATGCTGGACCAATGAACTGAATGACAATGGCTTATATCAAGTAACAGAAACATTTTGTCTAGGCCTTTCAACGTGTGTTGCATTATGAGGATAAACATTTTCTGACTTGCACCTCCAGGTCGACTGCATAAACTTCACAAAAACCATGTGATCAAAGGTCATGCAGTTTATGATAAAATTGTCTTCAAGTCGCTGCAGTTGCTTCTCACCAACTTCACCATGCAGCCATCACCTGTGTTGTGGGAGGCACTATTTATCAACCAATCATTAGGGTGTTTTTGGTTGAACCACGTGAACATGACCAAAGACGTGAATGAAACAGGAACCAACTGCGATTCTAAAGAAACAGGAGATCCAAACGAAAGTGATATTTGAGACCTCTGTAATCAATACATTTTACACAAGTTATGTTTTCAGTTTGTGAGTGTGATATGAGGGTATAGACATTTTTATTTTTACATTTTATAAAGACATTTTTTATAAACAATAGCAGCTATGTCGACACTTCCATGTTGATCTGAGCCTTGCCAACTTTCGTCTACAGTCGGCTTTGTTAGCGTTACTGCTCGAACACATCCATAGAGTCGGCGCAAAAGAGAGAGAGATGGCGACAGGTATACTAAAGGTAGATTACAACAAGGAATAAAGAGGTTCAGAGGGCTTGTAGGTGACTGCCCACTGACTGATCTACAAATGACCTTGTATCATAAATAACTACTCATTATTTGTAGATTAGTCAGTCACCATTTACCACAATTCATCACCGATTTGATGCTCTCGAACACGGCCAAAGAGAGACAGACCGACCCGTACCACACAGAGAAAGCCGGAGGAAACAGGCAAGCTACAGGTGGAGTGTAACAAGGAGCAGAAACACAGTCCTGACCAAACACACACATTGTAAAACATTAGTTTCCCTCTGTCCGATGACTCATTGGCTCCTCCTTTACTATCAGCGGGAGATAATAACCTCAGACAGAAAGCCACACCAGTGTTTGGACGTCTCTCTTGCTGATGACATGTTAGTGGCTGTTCCGCATACACTGCCTTGCCTCACTCATAAGAGCCACTCTGTGTTGGCGACATCTAGCAGATAATTTCTAGGCTAATTGAATTAGAAAGTTGGGAAGAGCCCGACAATTCCTGTAGTGCCCCTCTGGCCTGGAATGCGCTTGTTTGGTTGATTACGTTCTCTAATTTCTCTCCTGTTCTGGAATTTTGTCTCTAGTCTAGTATAATGTGCACTTTGCTGCAATGAAATACTTCAGAGTACAGACCTAAGGCGACAGTTGGTAACGTTAAGTCACCTTTATGGTCGCATTATCACTGCTTTTTTGCACGTTCTGATGCCCTGTAATTTCTCATTCCCCCAGAGCCAAGACTTCCTGTTGCACATGCCTGTGGGTAATGGAGGCTTGGGCCAGGAGCTGCCCGCCGCAGGGGGCAGACTGACCAATGGTGGCACACCCCCAACCCTCCCCACTCTCCCCGTCCCAGACCTCACCACCCCTATGACCGCTGACACCGTGTGCAGTTGTGAGGCCTGCAACGAGAGACGGTGAGCTGGATGGGCGCATTTGTGGTGGTCACTAAACGACCACGCTAGAAAGGACGAAAGTGTCTATCGTTTGACATATTGAGCTAGCCTAGTATATTAGCTATGTGTTCAGGAAGTTTCTAGAAGCCGCCACCTGTGCTACCATCCTTTTTAGCATGGTCAGACAATAACTAATCTCGTCCACCAGCCGGCTCTATCTTTCTCTCTAACAGTCTGGTTTCACAGCGCCTCAGAACGGGACTTGACTGTAAATCGATAGACTAAACAACCGCTGGTTTTATTGGCTGATCTCTCAGTCCATCAGCATCTTGTTTTCTTTTTCTTTCAAATACTTTAACTGCACTAGATTGAGCTTGCCTGGTGATATGGAACCAATGGGATAGTCTCAAAAGTGCAAACACCGCCCATCTAGCACTACAGGCAGGCTCAATGAAATGCTCAACATTTCAATGAATGCAAATACTATTTTAAAGTTGCACAATACAGAAATCGCTCTGCCATTTCCTGTTTGCTAAAACTCGAATAGTTCACCTAATTTGAGTTTATGCGACAAAATAAGCTAGTATCGTGTAGAGAATCATTCTACCATCTACCACTGTGAAATATATCTTCCATAAACAAAAAATGTTGTTTTAGCTGTTTGAAGCTGGTGTACAAAACCGAAAGTCAAAGAATGGTAGATCTATAACTTAGATTTCTATGTGAATTTGGTTGGGTTGCCCAAAAAGTTACATATTTCCACTTTAACCCATGACTGATATCCAGTCCCTCCAAGATCTGCGAAGTATTTTTGTTATCTGTGGCCAACAATTCTTGATTTTTGCAGCGGCTTTCAATTAAATTTGGCGAAGAGTTTTGTTGTTTGTCATGTTCATTTTAATATGAAGCAATAAGTCATATGTGCTCAGCCTGCAGCATGATCTATTTTCTTGTGCGCTCATATGATAAACAGTTGTTGGTCTGAACACGTCTATGAGACGGAGGAGCGTGTATCAATCCTTCACTACAATTCATTTATTTTACTCCAGCCAGCAGTTCAATCAAAATAATAATGATTCTCAAATCAGTCAAGTCATTTAAAAAGAATGATTCGTTTGCGATCTGCACATCACTACCACAGATTTCCCTGCTTTTGCTTCGGTCACGGTGATCTGCGTCTGCTGTGGTGGCTGTTAGGACCAGAGTATGTGAGCGGAGCTGGAGCGGAGCGTGCCCAATTTGACTGGTGCGAGATTCCCAAAGGCTGGAGCGTCGGCCTTCTCACCAGCTCCAATTTCGCTCCAGTAGCGCTCACTTCACCAGCTCAGGGCATGCCGGCCCAGGATGAATTTGTAGTCTACTTGTGTGCTGCTTTAGCTACTGTGATGGAGTTCACTAAATATTTTCATAAAGAAACTGATAAATCAAGGTGACTTACAAAGATGCGGACCAAGAGCAAGAGAGGGAGTGCGGTGATGTAGTGTCCACAACTAAAGAATCTTTGTGGAATCACAAAAGCATGATGGTGTACTTACTACCTGTACACAGTGGTGGAAAAAGTACCCAATTGTCATACTTGAGTAAAAGTAATGATCCCTTAATAGTAAACGACTCAAGTGAAAGTCACCCAGTAAAATACTACTTGAGTAAAAGTCAAAGTATTTGGTTTTAAATATTCTTAAGTATCAAAAGTAAATATAATTGCTAAAATATACTTAAGCATCAAAAGTAAAATTATAAATCCTTTCAAATTCCTTACATAAAGCACACCAGACTGCACCATTTTCTTGTTTTTTTAACCAGAGGCATACTCCCAACACTCAGACAAAATTTACAAACGAAGCATGTCTGTTTTGTTTGTAAATTATGTAGGGATGACCCGGGATGTTCTCTTGATAAGTGTGTGAATTGAACCAATTTCTTGTCCTGCTAAGCATTCAGAATGTAATGAGTACTTTTTTTCACCCCGCTCCTCCGCTCTCTCCACTGGCTTCCAGTTGAAGCTCGCATCCGCTACAAGACCATGGTGCTTGCCTACGGAGCTGTGAGGGGAACGGCACCTCAGTACCTCCAGGCTCTGATCAGGCCCTACACCCAAACAAGGGCACTGCGTTCATCCACCTCTGGCCTGCTCGCTCCCTACCACTGAGGAAGTACAGTTCCCGCTCAGCCCAGTCAAACTGTTCGCTGCTCTGGCCCCCCAATGGTGAACAAACTCCCTCACGACGCCAGGACAGCGGAGTCAATCACCACCTTCCGGAGACACCTGAAACCCCACCTCTTTAAGGAATACCTAGGATAGGATAAAGTAATCCTTCTCACCCCCCCCCCCCCCCCCTTAAAAGATTTAGATGCACTATTGTAAAGTGGCTGTTCCACTGGGATGTCATAAGGTGAATGCACCAATTTGTAAGTCGCTCTGGATAAGAGCGTCTGCTAAATGACTTAAATGTAAATGTTGTGACAGGGAAAATGTATGGAGTAAAAAGTAAATTTTCTTTAGGAATGTAGTGAAGTAAAAGTTGTCAAAAATATAAATTGTAAAGTACAGATACACCAAAAAACTACTGAAGTAGTACTTTACCTTAAATTTTTACTTAATGTGTACATGCTAAAAGAAAGGAACGAGTTGGGTAGATAATTAAGCGTGTCATTGTAGCAAATTATTTATAAACAAAAAATCTGATATCTTAAACTTTTTCTTCTAGCTATACAATAGACCATCCTTGTTTTAGTTGTATTTCATTCTAAGTATGTCACATCCTATATGTGCAATTTATATACTAATTATTTAATACAACTAAATGCTGAGCGCTTTATGTCCCTACCAGCCTATTGTGTTGCACTCGCAAATGCTTCACAATGTATTTCTTTGTAGGCTATAGCCTTGAAATAATTGGAATAATATAGCCTGAATAATTCATTTTAGGCTCCCTGTCTGGCACCTGACCTATTTGCTGTTTTAATATGACATGAACCTATTTTAAATTATTTTGTCTTATTACATTCATCTTTTCATGTTTATTAAAATACTTTTCATTCAAATCCATATGGTTTGGTTTTAATGCTTAAAAACCAATTGGTAGGTCCAGGTAGTCACAAAAAATAGATGGATGTTGGTTAAATTGTGATTTTAATTAATAGAGCGAATTTTGAGTGGCAGTTATTTTTCTTTTTTGTGGAGAGGTTTTTAGCTGAGGGGTAGGAAACCGCTCAGCTCCGCTCACATGCTCTGATTCGGACCTTCTTTTCACATGCTTTGCTGGCTCTTGTGTTCCTGCACAGTGTTGCACTGAGTGCAAAACAATTTGCCCCCATTTTCATGTAAAACATTTGGAAATCATTTTGCACTGTCTTTAACTATGATTTTTGTTGGTAAATGAGATGGATTCCTGTTCATTGTTCTGCCTGTCAGTCGTAATCTGTCAGTAATCAACCATAGGCTTCACACGCTGACGGGGGGGGGGGGGASGGGGGGGGTTGTTTTATCGGGCTGTTTTCCATGGTAACAGGGATCAAAATTGCTAACCCTCTTTTGATTGGACACATGTGCAGTGATTGGTCAAAATTGCGAGCTCTTGCATAAATTTGTGGATTCGTTGATTTTGTTTTGAATTATGCGATCGCAGAATTTTGGAATCCTGGAGGGACTGGATATCAGCCCTTTTTAAAAGAGGAACATGGATGCACAGACGCACTAATACTTCTACTATATGGGTTGTATTCATATAGTAAATGAAGTAGGAAAGGCTCATTTTGGTTTTCTGTCTCAATGTTTTAAAGTATTTTCTGTTGCTTGCMCTAATGAACATGACCCTGGGTCCCTTGTATAAGCGCACCCGATGTCCTCTCACTGATGCATCACAATTACCTATTTTGGCCTTCACCCCCTCCAGGGAGATTTCGGCCGAGTCAGAGCGTGAGTCCCAGCTGCTGCAGAACCACTGGTCGGAGGTACGCTACCTAGTGCGATGCATCTACCGCCAGACAGGCACGCCGCTGGCCCACGACCAGCCCCTTGACCGCGACAAGGAGGGCATGAAGGAGCTGGTGGACAGGTAAGACCCAACTAGAGAAAAGGCAGCTTGTCTTCTACCCTCTTTCCCTCAATCTGCCTCTGCATTCCTCCTTTCCCCCCTCTTTCTATTCCTTCCTCCTTCCATTTTTCCTTCCCTCCTACATTCCTTTAAATCCTCTCCTTCCTACCCTCCATCTCTCGCTGCTTCCTGCCTCATTCCTTTCTTTTCATTTGCCCTCCATGCTCTCTCCCATCCCTACCATCCTCTTTTCACTTCCATCTTCAAGATGATCAGTTATCTGACAAGAGTACCAGAGTAATCATTGAGTGGTTACCTCACTTTCCCTTATCAAATTTGCCAGGTAAGAGATTACCTTCAGAAAATGGTTAGCCATTTCAGAGGCTAAACCTTCCTCTGTGCTACTACTTGGGGCTAGGCCATCTGTTACGTTGTACCAGGAAAACTAAATCAAACTCAAGTTATTTGAAAGTGTTTGAGATGCATTTGACCCAGGACTGACCACCATAGATAATCCCTACAAGTATTAGCATATTTTGCTATTGTATTAGCCTATTGTACACTGGGTCTTATGACGTCCATCTTGCCCACCTGTTCAGGCTGTGCGAGAAGGACCCGTACCAGCTCTACCAGAGGCTGGAGCAGCAGGCCCGCGAGTATGTCCTAGAAATGAAGGTGCGCCTGCTCAAGCACCTGTCGACCGGCTCCAAGGCTGCGGCGGCCGCCGCCCAGGGCCCCCCGCAGGCCCACCAGTTCATCTCGCTGCTCCTGGAGGAGTACAGTGCCCTCTGCCAGGCTGCCCGCACCATCAGCAGCTTCCTCCTCACCCTGGTGAGTCTTCCTCTGTTAGCGATAGCTTTGAAGATAGCCTCATGTTAGCATTAGCATAGTCTTAGACCAGTGGCTAACAAACAGTCTTGCGCAATAACTTTCAGGGTTGGCATTTGCGCTAGCCTTACTGTTGGCGTTACTGTTGGCCTTTCCATTATGCTTTGCATTAGCCTTTTACGTTAGCCTTAGTGGTTACCTTTACGGTTGCCTTTGTGTTAGGCATTTTGTTAGCATCTGACTAGCACAGAGGGACAATGCTTAGTGCTGCTCAGTGTTTCTTTTAGAGGTTTACCCCGAGTTTTGGCGACAACGTGAGCTAAACCAGACTTGCCCCCAATACATGAAGGCTAAAAAGTAGCGTTGCCTCAGTAACTCTCACAGGATTAACATAGGCTTTAGAATGTCCCCAGAACTCAGGGACAAGCCACAGACGGTGTCATAGAATGACTCATACTTTTTGGAAGCAGTACAGAGGTTTGTCTGAAATTTGCCACCTTAGCCTAGACAGCTGCCACTGCTGTGGCTATACACACACACACACACACACACACACACACACACACAGTGGGGTCCAGATTATTGACACCCTTGATAAAGATGTGCAGAAATGACTGTATAAAAATAAATAATTTACATACTGAGCTACATTTTATGCTTAAAGAAATGTTAAATTATTTTATACTAATACAAATCAAATCAAACTTTATTTGCCACATGCGCCGAATACAACAAGTGTAGACTTTACCGTGAAATGCTTACTTACAAGCCCTTAACCAACAGTGCAGTTCAAGAAGAAGAAAATATTTACCAAGTAGGCTAAAATAAAAATGTATAATAAAAAGTAACACAATAACAATAACGAGGCTATATACAGGGGGCACCGGTACCGAGTCAGTGTGCAGGGGTACAGGCTAGTTGAGGTAATCTGTACATGTAGGTGGGGTCGAAGTGACTATGCATAGGTAACAAACAAACAGCGAGTAGCAGCAGTGTACAAGTGGGGGGGTCAATGTAAATTGTCCGGTGGCAATTTTTATGAATTGTTCAGCAGTTTAATGGCTTGGGGGTAGAAGCTGTTGAGGAGCCTTTTGGTCCTAGACTTGGCGCTCCGGTACCGCTTGCCATGTGGTAGCAGAGAAAACAGTCTATAACTTGGGTGACTGGAGTCTCTGACAATTTTATGGGCTTTCCTCTGACACGCCTATTATATAGGTCCTGGATGGCAGGAAGCTTGGTCCCAGTGATGTACTGGGCTGTTCAGAGAAAGCGATTTTGTTTATCAATTAATATCATTTCTCATTCTCAAAAAGGTAGGGGTCAAAATTATTAATGTTTCAATACTTCACCTTTTGAGGATAACTGCACTGAGTTTTTATTTTATTTTAATTACTTAAAAAAAAAAAAAATCATGAGTTGGCGAACACATTGTGAGGGATGCTAGACCATTCCTCCATACAGAATCTTTCCAGATCCTTGATATCCTTTGTCTGTGCTTATGGACTGTCCTCTTCAATTCAAACCACTGGGTTTCAAATCCGGAGACTGAGATGGCAATTGCAAAATGTAGATTTTGTGACCAACTAAGCATTTCTTTGTGTGTTTGAGCATACAATATAGCACAGTATTTGAATTATTTTATAGTTATTTTTTCTTACCTTTATCAAGGGTGTCAATAATTTTGGACCAGACTGTCAAAGGATTTTCAGTTTTGTATTTCTTTAGTTAACAGTGATAGGGGAAAGACAGAGGGTGGGGAAAGACAGAGACGTTGTGTCAAACGGCCGGATTCGACCCTATGCAAACACAGTAGACGTGTGCCGGAGGCTGCGGCAATACCGCTAGACCGGCCAGGCCGCATAAACTTGGTTTGTAACTCTCTTCTTGTCTGGGTTCCACAGGAGAACGAACACCTGCAGAAGTTCCAGGTGACGTGGGAGCTGCACAACAAGCACCTTTTTGAGAACCTGGTGTTCTCCGAGCCCATCCTGCACAGCAGTTTACCTGCACTGGTTGCACAGCTGAGGTAAGACTGAGTCGAATGACAAAAAATTCCCACGGGGGGACCAGGGAGAATATGTATGAACTTTCCAATGTGTAAGTCGCTCTGGATAAGAGCGTCTGCTAAATGACTTAAATGTACAGTGATCCCTCGCCACTTCGCGGTTCACTTATCGCGGATTCGCTATTTCGCGGATTTTCATAATGCATTTTTTTTTTTTTTTTGGTGCATTGTGCTCTGCATTCTGATTCGCTAAAAACTCACTCCCGCTTCTTGTATCAAAACATGCTACGAATTGTGCTAATTGCAAGGGTCCCATTCCTCAGCTACTCGCTTAAGTTCAGTGGCCATTCGCACCATGGTTGCTAAGCGACCAAGCGTTAGTCCTTCCTCCTCATCTCTCGTGTCCTCTCTCCCTCTTCTCTTTCATCGTCGCTTTGTGGCTTTGTCATTTCTGCCAGCTCTGCATCGGTCAGCGGCTGTGCGTCTCCATCAATCAGGGCGTTTATGTCATCCGGACTCATGTCATTAAAGCCGTCTCCTCCATCTGTTTAGCCAGATTCCACAGCTGTTTCTACGGCAGAGTGGTGGACCCTCGTCAAGCGAGCCTCCGGTTGCGTTTTGCACTGCCTCTGGCCATAGTTTTTTCAGCAGGCCTTCAGAGTTTCCGTTTTCATTTCCTGAATGGCCCTCTGAATGTTTTGGAGACACGATGCGATGGTGTATCCACGCCAGTAGTCCTTCAGTGAGAAATCTTGATCCGAGTCCATAGCGTCAACAAGATGTTGCAGGGTGTTGCGCGTATAGAGAGCTTGAAAGCACGGATGACTCCTTGGTCCATGGGCTGAATCAGGGATGTAGTGTTTGGCGGCAGAAATTCGATTTGCACACCATCATATGCCAAATCATTACCGTGACCTCCGGCGTTGTCAAGGAGCAGAAGCACTTTAAAGTTCAGTCCCTTTCCTCTCAAATAACACTTGACCTCCGGGATGAAACAGTTTTTGAACCAATCCAGATTGAGCACTTTTGTCATCCAAGCCTTTGCATTGTACATCCAGTAACAGGCAAATCATCCTTATTTTTTGTTTTTCAGCGCCCTGGGATTTTTAGACCTGTAAATCAGCCCCGGTTTAATCATGAAACCTGCGGCATTTCCGCACATAGCCAGGGTCAAACGGTCTTTGTGAACTTTAAATCCTGGGGCTTTGGCTTCTTCCTGCATGATGAAGGTGCGGGAGGGCATTCGTTTCCAAAAATAAGGCAGTCTCATCCATGTTAAAAACTTGTTCGGGCTTATATCCCCTCCTCAATGATCGCCTTGAATTTATTGTTCACGAAGGCTTCTGCCTCAGCGGTATCCGCAGACGCCATCTCACCGTGCAGACAAACATTTTTAAGTCCAAAGCGTTTCTTAAACTTTTCAAAACAGCCCTTGCTTGCATTAAATGCGCTTGGCACTTTGTCAGCAGCACTTGCTGGGGCCTGGCATCCTCTCCCACTGTGTCAGCAGCACTTGCTGAGGGCCCGGCATCCTCTCCCTCTTCCCGTCACTGACAGCAAAGTTTTCATACAGCATTCTCGCTTTTGTGCAGATAACGTTTGTATCCAGGGTTATGTTTTTTTCCCTGCAGTCATTAATCCACAGAGCTAATGCCGTCTCCATCCGTACCATGGTCTTGTTGCGGACAGTTACAACCCTTTTTGCATTCGTATTAAAATTGACTGCTGCTGTCGTCCTTATGTTTTTTTCCTCCTTCTTTATGTAACGAACGGAAAGATTCAT